>NC_056730.1:347142738-347172738 GCF_019279795.1 Protopterus annectens | reverse complement strand
CACACGCACATATATATATATATATATATATATATATATATATATATATATATACAAACACCAGCACATCCAGCACTTAAACACTCATACTTTTACCTGCCTATCCTAACCCACATGCACCACTTTCAAACACACTCATATACCCTCAAATACCTATGCAAAACCCTTACAAAACACTCACTTACCTTAAATTCCACCTAAATCCACACAATACACTATACGTCATGCAATATAAAGCCATAACCGCAGATTTGACTTAGTTGGATTCGTGATTATGCACTTTCTCTATTTTGAAGAGTTGACTTTATGGTCACGAGATACTGAAATTCGACCTTTCAGTATTTCGAGATTATAAAGTGAATCTCTCTCTCTCTATATATATATATGTGTACATATATATATATATATATATATATATATATATATATATATATATATATATATACACACACACACACAGTTCAAAATGTTGACAGTTAAAAATACAGCTATTCAACATACTGACAGTTCAGGATATCAACAGATCACAATAAAGAACTCATAATACTAGCAAAAATCACACACTTTACAGTAAATACTTCACAAAATTAAAAAAAGGAAAAAGGAGGAAAAAAAACAAAAAAGCTCAAAACCATACCAATGCCACATGTAATGTTTGTCTTAATAGTGGTTGTTTTATAAAAAGGGTATTTCTAAGTAAAGTTCTAGGTCAGGGTTAGGGTCAGGAGCAGGGTTATGGTTGGGGTTAGGGCTAGCACATGAGTAAGGAGAAGCAGAGATACATAGGAAGTAGTTCTGAAAGATAAATAGACAGATTATAAAAGTAGAGTAAAAGTTAATGAAGAGGAAGACAGAGAGCCACCTACTCAAATGCCCAATGTAGTACATATTTTATAAAATCACAAGATTTTCTAGGACATGCCATACCCACAACCAGTGCAAACAACTAGACATAACATTTTTACTAAAGTCAAAGCTTACTTCTGTAGAATTTATGCTGCCTCTTTTTTTTCATATAATATTAAAATGTTTCAGATATGAATTAAGTATTTTGTGCAACTAATAGTGGAAAACTAGGAAATATTTTTGGCCTAAAATCTCAGGACATTTGTCATTTTTCACAGGATACAACTATCCAAATAGAGACTGCCCTGCATAAAGCAGGACAGGTGGTAACCATAAAGTAATTTCTGTATATACAGCAAGTAGACAGATTAATGGAGCAGAAGCTTAGCTATCTAAACAGTTACTATGGATTATTATTTTTTTAATCCCCCCTCATTCCAGAAAAACATGGCAGTGAAATTAAGGCAATCATGTGCTAACTCACTGGTAACTTGTATTAAACACCTTTTGACTGATATACTGTAGCAGTTGTTAGTCTTGCAGTCTCTGGATATTTTCATATTGTATTATACTAGTCTATAAGATTCTGTCATAAATCCTGTTAAGATTGCTCCTAAAATAAGGGTCTGTCTGGCAAAGTAACCCTTCCGTAAGCTAATGGAAGTGCAACAAAGACAAAGGCTATCCTCAATAAACAGAAAAGATAAAACAAGAACTACTGACCAGAATGAGAATGCTCCTTTATTAGACACTGATACACAAAACAAGAACTGAATGCGTCCGTCCTTACAAATAAGTTAAAATTTCCAAATTGGTTGTAGCCTTTGAAAACTCCCTTTGGCCAATTCCCTTACAGGAATCAACCTCAACACCATCCACCCAATAAATAATTAAAAAACAAATTTCATCATCTTAAGGGAGACCAGTCCATTATAAGAGCCCAGTAAAAAGTAATAAAATAATAAAGTATATCATGTATACCATGAAAAAAATTATCATACAGACATAAAACAATTCATCATAAATACAGACATTTAAACATACAAATGTAAGTTACAATATAGCAGGTCTATGCTTCACTTCACTGACAATGAAAATATGACCATTAATACCATGACATTGGTTGGCATTCAATTTAATGTCATGGCAATTCCTTGTATTCGAGAGCTGCTTCGGGGTCAGCCACTCTCTCATTATATATTACCTTGTCCAAAATGAAAAGATAAATCTCTTGAATTGAGGGCTTAAAATGAAGTTCCTATACAAGGCATTAGTGGACATTTCATTTTTTATCTGGTTCCTTAATTCTGTCCCTTAGCTGTCTAGTAGTTGTACCTAGATACAATGCCGGGCATGATGAGCATGCTGCCTTGTATACTACTGTAGAAGCATCACAATTACACCAACTGGGACAGCCTACAGTTTTTTTTCAAAACTCCCAACAGTCACACATGGACCATTGTTAATAAAGTACAATATTTGCAGCATCCACATTTGTTCATAGAGCTAACTACACTTCTGGATCTGTTAAAGGCACCACCTTTTTCTAACTAGTTTGTAATGTTCCTTCCTGTACTAAAGACGATTGTCGGAGAGTCACCCAACAAAACTCCTGTGGAAAGGTTAGACTCCAGGTCATTTTTAAAATATTCACATATTTAAAAGAATCCACACCCATAAGTAACACAAAAGCTGGCTCAGTAGTTGGTATTTTGCAACAACAATATGTTGCTTACCTCAATACCATCCTTTTACACCTGAGTAAAGGTGCAAACCTATCCGCTTTGTGTTATACAACTTCTAGTTTCACCCACTTTCTGTAACTCATTAATGAACAATACATCTCCATTCAGCCTTGATAACCTCAACATCTGCCTTTTAACAATGGCAACCTTCTTGTAGTGAAGGTGACAAGTGTCAGAGTGAAGGTTAATAATTAAAAAAGCATTTGTTAGAGATAACTTTCTTGGCATCCACATCTTTACCAGCTGTAATGTAAAAAACAATCTATACTTGATTCCTAATGTGATGTGTGAACCTCAAGCACTCAATAGTGGTTTCATGATATGCTTTGAAAGTTTCGGTTTCAGTCTCATTATTTATTTATTTAACATTTGTTGACCGGGAAAGTCTGACTAGGACAGAGCCTATTTTCAGTGGAAGCCTGGGGAGAATCGTGCCAGATACATGTCTTTGGAATGTGGGAGGAAATTGGAGTACCCAGAGGAAACCCATGCAAATGTAAGGAGGACATGCAGACTCCGCACAAAAGGCACCTGAGCAGAGAATCGAACTGGAGAACCTCTTGCTGTGAGGTAACAACGTTAACCACTGCATCACTGTGCAGCCTGCTACTTTTACAGAGGATTACTATATCCTCAAGGAATCTAGAATATGTTAATACCTTCTTAAAAATTCACTCTTGACAACAAACCTTTCCTCACAGACTGCTAAGACCACATTTTCATACAATGGGGAACTAGCAACCGCCATAGCCATATCGGCAGTCTGGCGGAAATAATCATCTTCAAAAAATACAAAACTGGGTTTTAAAATGTATTCAAGAAGTAGATTTAACACTTTGATATCAATACTTGAAAAAATGGATGAAGTATTCAATACATATAAAAAAAAATTCTATCCTTTCCTTGTGTGGTATTATTGAAAACAAATTAACCACATCTATGGTCACAAAAACAAAATTCTCATGAACAGGTATACCTCTCAAGCTACTTAAAAGGTTCCAGGAGTCACGTAAAATGTATTCCCTATGTTCCAAGAGCATTTTGCACTGACAGTCAATAAAAATAGCCAGCGTTTCCATTTTGGAGCCATTTGCTGGCACTATAGGTCTTATAGGCAGATTGAAAATGTTATTGTACATTTTCTGAATGCCAAAGATTGATAGAATTAAATGTTTTTTCACTGTTATATAACTAAAAGTGTCCAAGGTCTCCATCCCCTGTAATAAAGGGTCTCTCAACATGAAGTAAATTTTCTTGTACGTGATGTTTCACCTCATTTTTGGAGATCCAGTTGTAAGTACTTTCTTCTAACAACAGCACCAACATTTTAATACAATAATCTATACTGTCCTTGATTACAATCCCTCCACCTTTATCAGAGTTCATTATTCTGGTGGATCTATTGCTAATCAGACCATCCAACAAGTAGCCTTCATCTGTGGTTAGATTGTCAAAAAGCAGCACTTCTGTTCATAAACTGACTGGAATTGGTCCTTACAAATCTTATCCAAACAGTCAATATCTGATCGGGTAGGGGTGAAAGTACTCCAATTGGCCAAAGGGAGTTTTTAAAGGCTACAAGCAATTTGGACATTTTTAACTTTGAAAAAAATCCTTTGTAAGGACAAATGGGCTCAGTTCTTATTTTGTGTATTATTGTATAATAAATGAGCCGAGTAATTTTCAGCTCTTTATTGCTTTTGTACGTTGGAGTGTGTTGTCATTCTGGCCACTAGTTCTTGTTTTATCTCTTTTCTATCTATTATTTGTCTTTGTTGAGCTCATCACAGAGTATTTTTATGGTTCATACCTAAGCCTTGAGTAATTTTATGGCCCAGACCTCAGTGTAGAGTACTGTGGTATAAATATTTTTGTCGAAACCTGATATTTCTTTTCCTATTTTACTGCATTTCTATGCTTCTTTGGTTTGTCTGGGCTGTTCAGAGAATGTGTTTATGTGTATTGAGGTCATTAAATTTGATATGATGATCTTCAACATTTTAAGATTTTAGATTCTGCCATAGATCCAGGCAATGAGTATCTCTGTGGTCATAATGTAAGAAGAAGGTTAACTTCAGTAGTAGTACTGAGAAAAAAAATCCTGGTATTTGCTGCAGTGGTAGAAACACAATGCATGCAGAGCCCTGAGACAAGTACAACTCTATTAGGGTGCATAATTTATGAGAAGAATTGAGTGGAAAAAGTAGAAGAGTAAGAAGACAATACAAAAATACATACAAGCATACATGAGGAAATGAGAATATCATGAGCTGCACTGGAAAAACAGCAGGTCAATCCAACAGCAGAGACAGGCGCACAAAGTTCAGAATTCATGATTAAGTATCTAGGTACCAATAGAAGCAGTGCAAACATCAAGGAATAATCCAATAGGAGAAGGTCAGAGGACTTCTTCTAAGTCTCATGTTTTCATCAACAGCCAGTGACACTTCCAGTGGTGGCTGGTGACTTCAAATCAAAGGGGGGGGGCTGCAGGAGACAGCTGGATGGGTGGGGCCAATAGGAAAGGTTGTGGCCAACTAGAAAGGTGTGGAGCTATGCTCAAAACTGCAAAAACTGTGACTTTAATTTAATACACTGTCCTGGGTGCCAAATTATCATTATGAGAGTCCAATCAAGACAAAATGAAGTGGAGAAGAAAAAAAATATTTCAATGCATTGGCTACATGACAGCTTACTTAAGATCTAGATGGAAACAAAAAGGTTGTGAGGCATGAAAAAATAAATTACTTTTTAAATACATTACTGGAGTGCCAGTCGAAATCAAGTATAAAAAAACAAGCAGCACTCAACTCAAACCACTTCTATTTGCACTGCAGTTCTAATTATAATTTATATTCAGCTTTATAAAAGTACCAAGTAACAGGCTGAAAGTAGCAATCTCTGTGATACCGATTACCCCCACTTGGAAAAATGTTTCTTATCCAAAAAAGACCTGCTGCCTAACAACTGTCTACTTGTTTCATGAGGAAAACATGATCAAAGTAAAAAATGAACAGCAAACAAGGTCGAGATGAATTGCTTAAAGGATTACTGCACAGGTTATGGACCACACATGATGGATTGGCATTCTGTTTAGTTTATGGGTAAAGCTTGCAAAGATGACTGCAAGTCTCCAACAAATGTAATGAGTTTCTGAAAATACTGTAATCCTATCCTTTATTACAAATGCTGTCATGTGCACTTCAGTACCTAAGGCTTATATGTTATCTAGTTATGCAAATATTCTGTACATGGCAACAACAAAAAGGTTTTCAATGTTGATAATTGTTTAACAGTATGCTTATTAAAGCTTACTTGCATCTTTTAATCTCAGACAAGTTTACCTGATGGTCATTAAAGCATTGCTATTTAAACTCAGAGCAACAGGCACTGCAACAACATACATTTTCTGAATAATAAGAAGCATAAATCAACAGTATAAAATATGACAGAAAACCAGAACATTCTGAAAAATCAAGGACAGATGAAAAGCCACTGTAGTACTTGTGTCTACCTTGGATGTGGGGATACTTTACACATTTACATTGCATAACTGCTCCCTACCTTGCTTGGGGACACATCGAGAGTCATTACATGGGGAGTGGGGTACAAGTATGTCACAATTAGAAATGTCTCTGGCTGATGGTGATGGCCCTGACACATTTGTCATAACTCTCAACCTCAGGCCAAGAAATCTGGAAAAAGCCATAAATAGAAGTTGGACAAAGGCCTAAAAATAATGACAATTTTTAAATATTGCTCTTATAAACTTAGAAAGATAATAGAATAGTACATCTTGCATTAGTATGAATTTTCTGAAGGGTATGAAATCTGAAACTCAAATGTCTGTCATTATTTTCTAACTTCAATCTTTAATTATTTGCCACTAATTTTCCAGAAAACTACAATTTTATGAAAAAAATGTGATGCAAAAATCTGTACACGTTACACAAATACAGATACAAAAGATAGATGTAAATAAAGGAATTTATGCCTTTCTAAAGAATCAGTCATAGACAATAAACTAAACAGCCAATAAACCACCAAAATGTAATGGAAATAAAAAAAACAGGATGAAGCACACCAGAATCCACAACAATGTATTTATTAAGCACTTTCGTTTTCAAAATAAAAACTTCTTCAGAATGAAATAGTTGCAGAAAGCTGACCCTATATATATACACATCCTTGCCCTACTTAACATAATTAATGGATTGCATCACTAATAATTGGCTAAAAGAAATGCAGCTCTCAAAATGCAGGTACCAAATAAATAAATGCATGTGATACATAATAATTAATAACACGTATACACTGTAAAAATGCATATTAATAAATTACAAAAATTCATTTAAAATACATATAAATACATGGTTACTATAAAAATTCCTTAAAAAACTCAATGTAGATAATATGTTTACATATTTATTTACATGTAACCTTCATTGATAACTATAAAAGCTGCAGAAATGGACACCTTCAGTAAAATGCAAGACTGCACTAAATGCCATTCTGAATATTTGCTTTACTGGGATAGAACTGGATGAAAATACTATAAAAGCTGCAGAGCAGTCACTTTCAATAAAATGCAGGGCTGCAATGAGTGGCATTTTGAATGTTTGCTTTATTGGGACATCGCTGGTTAAAAAGACTATAAAAGATGCAGAAATTGACGATTTCAATAAAATGCAGGGCTGCATTAACTTACATGTCTGATTCTGAATACTTGCCTTACTGCCATGCCCATTTTCATTTCTATTCTATCTTAAAAGGTGACTTCTGGACCTAAATAGAGTCAGTGGGATTTGTGTGAAATATTACTAACACAATTACCTTTTAAGTGGTGATGCCTGTAATTCACTATATGTCACATCACGGATAGCACACTGTGTAATTAAATATATAAAATTGTTGAGCCCTTGCCCTAAACAGTAGCCAATCAGTGTTATCATTTGCAAATCTATATATGAGGCTGTTTGGAAAGTTTTAAGTTCACTAGTTCTAAATAAAATATATTAGTGAAATCAAGCCAGAGAAAGTTGTGCAACATAAAACATAGCTGCAGTACTCATTATGTAATATTGTAGTCTGGGATTGTTTCAGGCTGACAAGAATGCCTTTGAACTACTGATGTGTCCCAAGCTTCTGTAAAAACTAGCAAAGAACAGTGAATGGAAGCAAAATTTAAAAAATAAATAAATAATAATGATGAAGTAAATTATGCAGCAACAAATTATCACCACTGCAAATTTAAGATGTGATCCCAACAGTATAACCTAAGAAAAACAAGTGATTCACAAAATACTGAATAGCAGGACACTTACGCAGCAGGTTTCCAGCTGTGCAATATCCTAATAGACCTCACTGAGAGTTTCACAATATTTGCTCCAAACATAGTCTAGTCTGATTTAAGGGCTCTTGCATGACAACATGATATGCAGAACTCACAGCTACAGGAGTTGGACACCTACTGTCCGTCTCCATCTGTCTGATCACGAAGTTACAAATCATTCAAAAGAAAACACTCCTCTGTAAAACAATTGCAAAGCAAGCCAGTTGTTTAAGCAAATAATAAGCAATGAACCAAAGTACTGTGCTGTACTGATTGTTTCTCGCTCTCTTTTTCAGAAAGAGAGGGAGAACTAATCAGTAGCCATCCAGCCGTCCACGTCACGTACTTGACTGCTGACGTGGCAGTCTGATCCCCTTACACTTTACTGTGCGGTTAAACCACATAGACTTCTGGGCATCACACTGATGCCTTCTCTCCTTAATCTGGACTGCTTTTACAGCAGTCCAGATTTACACAAACTATTTTTTTTTTAAAAACCTGGAACTCGCTGAGCATGCGCAGTAGAATTCCGGGATTTTGCAAGTCAGTCGGACTTGCAGCTAAACCTAAGCAAAACACTGCCTGCAGCCAGAGCCAGCCAGTAAATTGGAATAAATAATTTTATAAATATTTTATTTTTTCAAATGTTCTTTTCCAGCTTGGGGGGGGGAGATGGCACGAGCCGCCACTGGACACTTCTCCATTACTATAATTACCCTTGACGACCTCCAACTTCCTCCTCTCTTCTTCATTCATTCCACTATTTCCTACTTCTGACTTTTATTTCTTTTTTTTATCTAACATCTTAAATTACAAAAGTGTGTTTAACTAAATCATTAAGTCTAATTCAGCCAACCATGTTCTCCTTGCATGTACACTGTTTGCATTCAATGTGAAATCATCTTAAAACTTCAGGTTTGAGTCTGCGCTGGTTTGATCCACTGATCTCTTTTTCCATTTGCCATGATTTATTTTCTTTAGAACTACTTAGAATCATGTCATTTCCTCAATTGCACATTCCCCAGAGGCAGACTCCCCTGTAGAATCTCTCTGAGTGAAAGAGTAATCCAACCTTTTAATGGTTTTGCTAAAAGGGCTTTTGTAATGAGAGATGCCACTCTCCATCCCTCACATACCAAGGAGTCTAAATATCTTGATGCAAAGGCCACACAGGAGAAAGAGTTCTTGCTGCATATGTAATTATCCAATTGGTCTTCTATCCCCTTTAGGAAAGTTATACTGTGTCACTGCAACAAGGCATCACTAGCCAATTATACCAATAAGTTGCAATCACAGAGAACCAACAGTTATCAACTGCCTGGATTCCTACACATTTTCAGAAACCAGTTTATTCCTCGCATGTCTATCGCTATGGCACTTTGTAGTAGCAACAGCTTTATAAAATGATTAATGAAGGCAGGGAACACCTGCATCTCCTTCACAAATGTTTTGAGGGGGCTCATAAATGACTTTTATTCTCTCTTCAGAAGAGTGTATCCCTTCCCTTTGCAAAATGTGTCCCGGATATTCAATATGTGATTATCAATCACATCTTGATTTTTAACTCTAATTCCATAATATGCCACTCTCTGCAGTAGTTTAATTTTTATTTAATTTTATTTGCTTGCTAACTGGGTAAGTGACCTGGTCCTCATAACCCTTCGTTATGATGCTGCCCACAAAGACAAGAATGACTGCAATATATATGAACAGATTTACAGAATCCAAACAACTAGCATGTTTCATGGAGGTAGGAGAAAATCCACATAGACTCAGGGAGAACATCTAATTTCCAGATCGTGACCAGAGAACACAATTGAATCTTAGACCATATTGCTGTGAGGTAAAGATCTTTAAGATCTTAACCACTAAGGCATCATGCTGTTTATATAATTTATTGAGATGTTACCTTCTATCTTTCCAGTAATTGGGAAATCATCCAAAAATAGCTCTGCACAAATCATTGAATTACTTTTCCATTATTCTTTGAAAAATAGTGGAGAGATCACCTGGAAATAGTATTCTGTAGCAAACAAAACTCACTACATATTAATTGTCACATTTTTTATAATAGTCATCAAGCGCACTTATTGATACACAGCAACTAGATCTAGTTTATGAAACACAGTTCTGTTAGTTTACATGGGCAGCAACAACTCCATTCAAGGGAGAAGCTACATCTTAGTACTAGTAACCTGATTAATGGTCATTTTACATTCATAAATAGTTATTGGGCATGTGGACTACATTATTGAATATCCTGGTCCAGTTTTACAACTGCTCCAGAGCACAGTCTGGTGTAAGTGACTTGCTCAGAGTTATACAGTAGGCATATGGAGGCTGAGGGAATTAAACCCTGGACTACATGGAGATCATTTACAGCTCATCACAATAATCCTCTGTGCTAACAGCCATACATTAATAATCTCACCCCTACATATGGCAGCCCATTGGCTAAGCTTTATCGGACAAATGATGCCTTCGCTTAAGTTCTTTTTCCATTCTTTGTTTCATACATATCACAGTGATTTAAATTTGGAAAAAAAAAATTGGTGTGACATCTACATTTACCAGAATGACAGCTTTAATGTTCTAGTTTCATCATAAAATACATTCTTGTGCAAATTAAGCTTTAGCTCATGTCCATAATTTGTTTCCAAAGAACATGCTCTTCACCTTTTAAATGAACAAAATCAAACATTTTTGCTTTTCTTACTTCCATTATTTCACCCAGATTAGACACTGCTACTCATGTAGGGTTTAAGTTTCACAGCCCTACTGTGAAAGCATTTCTTGGAAATAATGCACAAGTATCAGCTTCCATATGCCTATTTTGTTATTATTTATAAATGCAGATGCAAATAATTATCTGTATTCGTGAGAAGTTATCAACAATGTAATTCAGCATGTTTTCACATGCTTCTGTATATTTGTGTTGCGGTTAACATTCTAATCATGAATAGTATTATTTGTATTCTTTTCTTGAGATTGTATCCCATTATGGCATACTTGTATGTGTCCCACTATTTTATTATAACGCGTTTGCTTTTTGTGTTCCATTTTTGACAACTATGACATTCAGGCACTTTATAAATACAAAGTTGTTGAGTGATGGCACAAGTCAGGAATACCAAGATTTCCTGATATACTGCCATTGCATACAGGGTATTGTCTCCCTCACAATGTATATAACTTTGTGGTTATTAGTTATAATGACCTTCATGCACACATCATGTAGACACTATGTATCTATGTATGAATATGAATGATATTTTAACAACACAGGTTTGCTATGCTGTGGATTGGTTACTTGGGCTTTACTGCCCAAACTGTAGCAAAATAAAATTGGCAGCAAACTACTATTGTGTTATAAGGCTATTACAAAATATTCCAGAAGGGTGCTCTTTGAGAAAATAGGATTTCTACAATACTTTTTGGAGTATGAGACCATTAAGTTTGCAGAAGATCAACAGTTTTAGATGTTGTATAGTGCATTTCATGGTTTATACTTAAACACAAATGTGCATTTTGAATAAGTAGCATTTGGACAATTTAGGTTTGAAAGCTTATTATGAACTAATACATCTAACAAGTATCATCTTATCATGATCGGTTTGATTTCCTTATTCTTCAGTTCTGTACTGTAAGAGTGTAACTAAGTCATTGCTCCATGTTCATGCCTATAAAAAAAGTATTTTTGTAGAAGGCTACCCTAGCAAATCAACAAATAAAAGTGGAATTTAAGAGTTCTATAGACGTTATAGGGCAAGACAGATTTGAATTCAAAATTCAAGAAACTCCAGTTGGCAATGCTATGTGTTCCTTTGCATTCTGTTGACGCGAATACTGGATTATGCATTACTAATGACACAGTTACTGCTGTTTCCATGCTTTTAAAAACTGAGTATGTAAACTGACTGAAGACAATTTCAGCCTTCAATTTGCTTCTAAAATAATGATTTCTTACTGGTGTCAAGCACAATGTTTAGCATTAGACTATAGGTCTTGTATATTGATTTTTGCACAAGTCTTAACATTCTGCCAAGCAAAATTCATTAAGTCTGAGATAACAACTAGAACATTTGCCTGAGTCAACCAAATATAATTAGGAAGCTGAAAGTATCCCAATGCAAAGACCAGAAATTGTTCTTAACCATCGACTAGAATCCTAATTTTATAGTGCAAAGATCAGAAGATGTTCTTAATCTGAGTGGAATTCTAACATTTCCGTCTAAACATTACTCAATCTCATTAAATAGTAAATGGAATCCTAATACTCAGTGGAAAGACATGAGGACATCCTTAATGTGGAATGAATTCTAAGACAAACAACCATAAGCTACTCCTAAACCCCTCAAAAACAGAAAATATGATTTCTGGAATCTCACAAAAGCTGAAAAAGGCTCCTAAAAATCTTAGCTTTGCAGATCTCAATTGTTGTTCAAAAGAAACAACTGTATTCTTTAAATATTTAGGTTTATAGCTAGACCAGTCACTTATCTTCCAAAGCCACATTGAAAACACCAGGAAAAAAGATCAGTTCTCTTTAATTTTGGTCCTGGGATATATCTCCCTTTCTCTCCAGACCAGCTAGAGCTGAAATAGGCAAAGGAGTCCTCCTTGCTGAACTTGAATACAGACTCCCTATCATAGCTACAGCCTTTAAAAAAACCTCATCTACTCTACAGTCCATTGAAAACAAAATTTATTGTTTTATTTTCTGTTCCTCCCCTCAGGGACACGCTTAAAAACCTCAGCTTTGGCCAGCTAAGAACTTGCTGTATTCAACTGGACGTATAAGAGAATTTAAGTACCTTTATCTGCTCTTTTTTTTCAAAAAAATACAGTATTTAAATTGATTTTAACTGTGTGGAAGGAATATTAACTGAACTGGAAGTTAGTCAGTGTTTGCTGAATTTTGTTATTTGCTAGTAATTACAGGTGTGGGGGTAGTCACATTCTTTGATTTCCTGTCCTTGCCTATTTAAGTGGTACATTGTGAAATATTTTCTGCTTAAAGACCTCAGCTTTGGCCGGCTAAGAACTTGCTGTATTCAACTGGACGTATAAGAGAATTTAAGTACCTTTATCTGCTCTTTTTTTCAAAAAAATACAGTATTTAAATTGATTTTAACTGTGTGGAAGGAATATTAACTGAACTGGAAGTTTTCACTCTGCTCTTCAGTTAGTCCCACTCACCCTCCCTGTTTTTATTTGAACTGGAAGTTTTCACTCTGCTCTTCAGCTAGTCCCACCCACCCTCCCTGTTTCTGTTTTGGTGTTAATCTTAGTGGCCTTGCAACTGCCCGCCCCTCTTGTAAATTTGTGTTTGGATACTCCTTCTGGGCCCATCTCATTTGCTCACTCAACTGAGTGCAGTGAGATCATATTCTGATTTCAGGGTTTGTGGTCTGCACTGTAGTGGCAGAACAGGTAGCTTACATCCTTCTAGGTTGGGAACTGCTGATTGAGGGCTCAGTGTCTGTTATTCTAAAAGTGTATTAATTCTGGTTTAAGCACTTGGGCTTTCAGGCCAGTTATTTTACATTAAGAGGGTTCGTGGTCTGCACTCTTGTGGGAGGAGAGGCTGGACTCTGCCCTTCTGAGCTGGGAATTTCTGGTTGAAGGCTTATAGTGCATGCACATCTGAACTGCTTCTTACTGAAGTTGGTGTGCCTTGTTTGCTGTGGCATAGACTGGATTCGGGCCTGCTGGATCTAGCTTTGTTTGTGTAACTTGAGCACTAATCCAGGCATTCTCTAAAGTATTCAATTGTATTTATTACTGCTTGGTAGTAACTTGATTAAAGTGTAGCTATCATTCTAAGTCTTTTGGATTAAGCACTTGGGCTTCAGACCAGTTGTTTTACATTAGGAAGGTTTGTGGCATGCACTGTGGTGGCAGGACAGGTAGCTTTCATCCTTCTAAGTTGGGAACTGCTGAGTGAGAGCCCAGTGTCTGTTATTCTTAAAGTGTATTAGTTCTGGTTTAAGCACTTGGGCTTCAGGCCAGTTATTTTACATTAAGAAGGTTTGTGGTCTGCACTCTTGTGGGAGAAGAGGCTGGACTCTGCCCTTCTGAGCTGGGAATTTCTGGTTAAAGGTTTATAGTGCCTGAATATTTGAACTGTATCTAACTGAAATTGGTACACCTTGTTTGCTGTAGCATAGACTAGATCCAGGCCTGCTGAATCTAGCTTTGTTTATATGCTTGTTGTTTGTTTGCTTGTTATTTCCTGGAACGCTAAGCTTCTGTGGATCACTAGTGATATCTGCATTGCTTACTGTACTTATTTCCTTGTTTCACTTGAAAGAAAGTTACTGTTTGTCGTTTGTGCATTTAAGTTACCTGTAACACATTGCACTTAAGTTACCTGGCACTTGCTCACTAAAGCAATTATATAAGTCAGCACTAAAATTAAAAGCACTACACCCTCACTCCCCACTGGCCCTGGTTTTCAATTATTAAGGAATTCCTAATATTATTCTAGCATGTCCAAAGGTCAGTTGTCAATCTCCTCTCCGGTCCAGCTGGTGAATCTGGGAATCTTGAGGCAATGTTACAACTGCCTCATGTACACAGACAACCCTCTCCTTCTCCCAACAAATTCCAACACATGTGAGAGATGCAACCATATAGCCAAACTGGAGGCTAAGCTCTCTCAACTCAGTACTGGCATAACCAGTCAGGAGGAGAAGGAAACCACACTCACTACAATTCCAGTCTCACATAGACCTACCACGACAGCAAACCAAACACATAATCACACAAAAACATACTCGGAGGCTCTAAATAAAGATCTGCCGAAGCAGCAGAGACAGCCAAAGCAGACACCCAAGCAGCCGCTACCCCAAAACAAAACACGTGCAACACATATCTCACAAAGCCAGTGTGCCGAACAGTCACAGCCCTTAAGACTAAACAACACACCTGATACACTTGTAATAGGTGACTCTATCATCAGGCACACTGACGTCCCACTCACCAGGCTGAACAAGGAGAGGGTCACGGTGAACAGCCTGTCGGGCGCTAGGATCCGCCACATAACACAAGCACTCAGGTCACTCCAAGGCAAGTACAAATATGACTCAGTCATTGTCCATGCTGGTGTGAATGATCTGAGACATACCTCCCTGGACTACATGAAAAGAGACATAAAGGAGCTCTCTGAGCATGTAGCCCAGGCCGGTATGACCCTGACCTTGAGTAGCATCTCACCCTCACCAAGAATGATGCCACAATATGAAGACAAGATGATCAATTTCAACAATTGGTTTAAGTACTGGTGTCATTCAAAGGGGATCCAATGCCTGTCAGCTTGGGATGATATGCTCAACAAGCCATGATGCTTCGCTAGGGACGGCTTGCACCTGTCACCCCTGGGCTTTTGGATATTGGCAAAGGCTCTTGCTACCCCCATAGTGCCTTTTTTAGGCAAGGCTCAAAAGACAAACCCACCTCCATAGGTATCACAAGGGATAAGAAACTAAGAGTAATGCTACTCAATGCCAGAAGTCTAAACCTCAAGATGCACGCACTCGAAACTCTCCTTAGCAAGGAGAACATCGATATCTGTGCAGTAACAGAAACCTGGTTCAGGGCTCCTGAGAGCACCCCAGCACTACCAGGTTTATACCTTATACCATGCTTTTCGGCCCCAAAACTTGGACCGAACCACAAAAGGAGGGGGAGTATCGATATTCATCAAAGATACCCACACCTCCAGGTTGGTGGCAAAGCATGAAGCATCAGAGACTATCCATGTGCAACTAACAGTGGGTAAAACTGCCTTCCAGTTTATAGCCTGCTACAGACCACCCTCCCAAACCCAGGAACCCCACTCGGCCTTCCTGAGAACACTGGAAAATATGAAGGGCTCTCCAAACACCATTATATTGGGCGACTTCAACTACCCAAACATAGACTGGGAGCATTACTCTTGCTCCAACACCCTAGCCCAAAGGTTCCTAGAATTTATAAACTCAAATGCTATGGAACAACTTGTTACCACTCCCACAAGAGGGGAAAACATACTGGACCTGATCATCACCAACATGGGGACTCTATGCTCCAGACCAGAAGTGTATCCCTCACTGGTAAGATCAGGCCATAAACTAATCTCACTGGATATTCACATCCCGAACCCACCCCCTGCCCAGAAAACCACAGTGAAAAACTTCTCTAAAGCAAATTTCACACTCCTCAAAACTGAGATGGAATCCTTCAAAGCCCCTGGGCTTGTGGAAAATATGACCCAGACCGCAGAATCCTTTATAAACGCATTCTATGAACACCTTCAGGAATGCATGGATCATGCGATCCCAAATAAAACCAAGACCCAATCCTCCAAAGGCAGACGTCCTGTCTGGTGGACGCCAGCCATAAACAAACTATACAATAGAAGGAGGAAGCTACTAAATGATAGAGCAAAATCCCAAAAAGGGAAGGCATCACTGATCAGTATTAGCAAAAACCTACGGGCACACATAAAATTGTCTAAGGCCAGCTTCGAGAGAAAAATTGCACACGACACTAAGGATAATCACAAGGCTTTCTTTAGTTATATTAGGAACCTGGGTGGGAATTCCCAGATATGCTCAGAATTAGTCCAAAATGACAAAAAATACACCGAACCCACAGACATTGCCAACATCCTAGCTGACAGGTTCACCCAAACTTCCCCCTCCCCACCAAAAGGGCAAATATCTATCCCAGCAGAGTGCTGCCCCCCTGACATCTCAGATGCTCTGGTAAGAGCTGCCCTCTCCAAAGCAAAAAACACAGCATCAATGGGACCAGACGGTGTCCTGGGCTGCATCCTACATGAACTCCAAGAAGAGCTAAACCCAATCATAAAACTATTGTTCAATCTCAGCCTTACTACAGGATATGTGCCCAAAGAGTGGCGTACAGCAACAGTGGTTCCTCTCCATAAAGGAGGTGCCTCAACGGATCCTGGAAACTATCGCCCCATAAGCCTGACTAGCTTGGTCTGCAAAGTTATGGAAAGGATCATCATGGGCCTCATAAATAAAGATTTTGGGGACCTACAAACACTGGATCCTACCCAGTTCGGCTTTGTTAAGGGCAGATCCTGCCTCTTAAACTTGGTTGATTTCTTTGAAACAGTCACCAAGGCCATTGACGAGGGGAAGGTGGTCCACACAGCCTACCTGGACCTCGCAAAAGCCTTTGATACAATACCCCACTCGGGCATTATAGATAAGCTCACCAGCTTAAATATAAACCCCTATGTCACCAGATGGATTGCAAACTGGCTCAAGGACAGAACCCACATGGTTAGAATTGCTGGAGCCATGTCAGACTCCAAACCAGTTACAAGTGGTGTCCCACAAGGCTCAGTCCTGGGACCTCTCTTGTTCGGTATATATTTCTCGGAGGTACAGGCCAACATGGAAGGACTGTGGCTGACCAAGTTTGCAGATGACTGCAAACTGGGCACCATAATCGACTCTCCAGCCGACACAAGCATCCTCCAAAAGGGCCTCATAAAAACAGACAACTGGTGCCAGATCCATGGCCTCAAGCTAAATGCCAAAAAGTGTATAGTCATCGCCTTTGGCAAAAACAAAGTGCCCACAAATTACCACATAGGTGGTAATCCATTAAGTACAGAAGAAGTAATTAGAGACCTGGGGACCCAAGTTGATAGCAATCTCTCATTTGACAACCACGTGGCCAAAGTGGTTAGAAAACATTTTATATAGCCCACCTAATCATGAAGGGATTCACATCTAGATCAGGGACGCCATCGTGCCTCTTTACTCATCCCTCATCAGGCCCATAATTGAGTACAATGCCCCTTTTGGGATGTACCTTACCAGACACCTGCAGCAACTGGAAAGACCCCAAAAGTACCTCACCAAGAGGATCAAAGGGCTCAAACAGATGCCACATGCTGCCCGGTTAAAGAAACTCCAGCTCTACTCAGTGGCATACCGCCTGTTCAGAGGCGATCTGTGCCTGACGTATAAAGCCATGTCCAACCCGGAATTAATGGACATGCTGCACCTCAGAAAATCCAAATCCCATAGAGCTACGCGCTTGAGAGACTTGAACCTCAGCACTGAAATAAATAGGACATGCTGGAGGGACAGATTCATAACCCAGGGGCTCCCTTCACTCTGGAATAAAATCCCAGTCCAGGTTAGGCAGTGTCCCTCATTGACTCTCTTCAAGAGGAATCCTGATGAGTGGATGGGAGATCATAGGTTTACCCCGGGTATCACTTCTGTGTCACTGTTAGACAGAGGCACAGTATACTAACCTCGAAAAAGGGCATAGCAAAATAAATTTAAAATGCGTGGCGAAAGCCAAACACATTCTGGCTAGGCTTATAAATGCCCTAGGGCAGATAGCCTAGTATGAACCTATGAACCAATGAACCTATGAACCCCTGCACCACCCTTAGCAAAGTCAAATGGCTACCAGTCACCTACAGAGTTGATCTACTCTTAGGGTCTCTTATTTTCAAACTACTGCATCCAGGGGAAATGTTCACCTCTTGCAACCAAACTCCATAATAAAAGCACTCCCCACAACCTCCACAACTTATTCCAACTAACTCTTTCACTCCAGACACGCCAAACCAAACTGCACTGTACCAACCATTCATTTTCTGTTTTTGTACCCACACTCTGGCAATCCTGCCCCCTTCACCTTCAGAGTTCAACTCAAAAGACACCAGACTGCAAGTGCTTTTCCAGTGGACATATAACCTAACTCCCTCTTCACCTGCATCACTTCTACTTTGATCCAATATTCTCAGCTGCTGCTTCCCTGTCATATTTACTACTAAAATTAATTAACATTTGATTTTCTACTCTGCTAATATTATTTACATATTGTATCAGTTGTCTATGGGATTATCTACCTTCTGTGTTACTCTGTGTTTGTGAATTTGTTCTATTTACTTTTTTGTAAATCTCTTCACCTGGGCTGTGCCTGCAAATGGTCTATAGTGATCAGTGTACTACCCTAGTAAACAAACTAAAATAAATAAACAAATAAATATCCCAGTGAAAAGATATGACAATGTTCTTAATATGTGTGTGGAATCTCAATATCCCAGTAGAAAGATCAGAAGATTTCTTAAACTGTGAGTGGAATGTTAATATCCCACTCAAATACTGGAAGATGTTTTTAATCTGTGGGTGGAATTTCAGTACCCCAAACTAAACATCATTGCTGATCTGTGTGTAGAATAATGTGGTTCCTAAAATCCATTTCATGTATGCCCTGCAATCCTAATAGTGTGTTAAACTACATCATGTCAGCTATTCATATATGCTTATTGTGTACTCTTAGGTCATGTAATTATTTTGAATTTTTAAAATGTACTCTGGCTTTCCAGAAAAGTGAATATTATAAATTGGGTATACAAGCATTAATAAATGATGAATGAAAATGTTTCTGTTCTTTTTCTTCTTGTAGTTCTTATTGTTACTGCTATTTCCACAGTATATAATGTAGTTAACAAAGTATAATTATATTAATGAAACAACTGAATGTAAACACTTTAGCTAAATTCTCATGTCTCCACATACACAGTAATATGTGCTTTGATAAATCATTTTAACTTTTCACCAAAGTCACATTAATTATTCAACTTCTTTATTTCAGCAGCTGCTTGGCATTTTCCCTGAAAATAGACTAACCCAGTCAGCTAACAGTAAACAGAGAAACAAACATAAAAAAACAAATCCATCACTAAGTAAGATAATAACTGCATTTTTTTCATAAAGGATGATCATTTTTGTGGAATCAGAAGCTAGACATTAATTATACAAGGTTTAGTAGAAAATTGTTCCTATAAAATATTTACCCTTTGCAGTTGTTAGCTGCTTGTTTTACACCATATATGTAATTCACATCAAAATATTCTAAGTATGGAACAGAGACACACATTACACACATGTGCGTGCACATGCACATACACACATGTATATATAGTGAGACAAGATATATATATATATATATATATATATATATATATATACACACACACACACACACACACACACACATACACGCATGTGTGTGTGTGTGTTTGTGTGTGTGTGTGTGTGTGTGTGTGTGTGTGTGTGTGTGTGTGTATATATATATATATATATATATATATATATATATATATATATATATATATATATATATATATATATATATATAAAGATATATAAAGACAGAGGGGACATATATAGACAATGATATTGGTATAGTATTGATTCATTTGTTTACTTCATGTGTGTACACATGTGCATATTTACAGACGTGTACAAATTGTGTACAATTCTACTCTACCTTTATGTTACTGACAAAGCACCAGGTATGGACAAAATTAAATCAAATCATCATTTTATGTTTTGATCAAATTACATAGAAAAGCTGGAACAACTAAATGACTAAAACACCTAAAATCACTGCTGCAGGTAAAACAATCGAGCTGGATACTTTAAATATACACTTTAATAAATTATTAAAAACAAATAACATAAGTGCTTTCATCCTCTACAACAGAAAACTTCTTCAGATAGAGCAGCTCAATAGTCACTTCCATTAAGTACTAAATCCACTTCATTCATATGACGAACACCCCCCCTTCTCTCCAATCACAGTTCACCATAGAGGTACCACCTTCCATCCTTAAACTGTGATTGGAGAGAAAGGAGGTGTGTTCATCATATCTGGCTCATTTGTTTTACCTGCAGCAATGGATTTAGATAGCAGAGCTCTATACAATCAGAAAAAACAAGACTTGCACTTGACTGTACCTCACATAACCAGCTACTTATCACACAGTTTAGAATTAAACAGGAAAGGCATCAGAGGCAGATTTATATGAGTTAACAATATTCCAAGTGAATATATACCAGAGCATATTTAAAGGTTTAGACATCATGAAGGAACACTTAAAAACCTGTGGACAGATTTTATTCAAGTCATTCATTCATTTATTAATTTAACTTTGTTAACTAGGTAAACGAGTTAGTACAAACATTATTATCAGCATGACATTCTCAAGCAGCGTTTACCTTCTGGGTAATATTTCTAACCATTATTTATATTCAGTTTAACCAACATTTAAAGTTTATTTTCTCTTACGGGTGTTTTACATGAATGTTATTTACACAAATCATTGCATTGTGTTTGTGATATTAGTATGTGGCAATAAGAAATTCTTCAAAAAGAAAGACAATTAAGTAAGCAAAATGACTGTATGTGGAGGCTTTAGTAGTGGTTAATGGAGATACAGAAACGTATGAGAAAATAAAACTATAAGAAGATGGTAGAATGAGAAAGACAAGATATATTTTCAAAAAATTTGTTTTTATTAAGGGGAACTTCCAGATGGCAATGGGCATGATGTAAGCACTGACGGAAAGGACATAGCAGAAATATTAAAATATTAAGAAGACATGGAAGGAATACAGAACTGTATAAGGGGTTTCCTAACATCACTGATGCATCCAGTGGTGTGTTCTCTAATGTAAATCCAGTCTTGCTTTTGGGCAGTTGGGCTAGGCTTCTTAATTCTGTTCTGAGCTGCATGCCTAGTAACTAACTATGAACATATGAACATCTTGGAAAGTAAAGTCACTTAACCAGACATTGCTTTGGGGCTATTGAGAATTCAAGCTAGGTTCCTTAATGGTCACCTGGAGGTGAAATTGGCTAAGATGGGCAAACGGCATTACTGAGATAATTAATATGGATTTGAGAAGCAGTTGTTGACAGACAAGCCTGACAGGACAAAGTTCATGAGGTCATTAAGTGTCAAACCTGACTAAATGACCAAGCAACATTTTGATAACCAGATTGTGTAGCTTCTTCTCCTGTTGCTTTTTATTTTCTATGACTTTACATACTTTTCTCTTTTGTAAAGCTTGCATTTGTGCTCTCCAGTTAAGTTTTCTGGAATTAGTTTTCCTAAAATACTAATTTTAGTTTTCTTAAAATGCTGTATGTAATATTATATAAAGCAGTTGTTGAGTACAATTACAGCTCAGAGAATCATTATCATTTGCCCTGCATGAAATAGTTTTTATATTTTATAAGTAATCATTAATAAAAAAATCATACATAAAAAGCCAGTTCATACTTTCATTAGTACACAGACTATTGTCATACAGTAATCTGCATGATGTAACATTAGAGGGCATTATACCGTCTCTGATTAGTCATGTGATCACAATGTAGTCCTCTCTACATCATTAGGACAAAGTGGTTGACCAATAAGCTGAATGCACTCTACTCTACTGTGTTCTGTTGTGACACAGATCTTAATATAAGTTATGATTAAGCAAAGGTGACACACAGTGCAGTAGCTAGTGTTCTGTTTTAGCAAATGGGAAGATTAGAAAGTAAAATCAAACCTTACAAAATGGATTAGTAAAAGTATTCATGCTATCTTGAATGGTAAGTATGGAAGTTCTGATCAGCTCCTGGTATTCACAATATACATTTTCTTCCAGACAGCAGGATTCTGATGTTATTTTTAAAATATATATATATATATTTTTTTTTTTTTTTGCAGAACAACTGGCCCAGCTAGCAGCAAGCCTGAGAAGACCAGAATCTGGAGCTATGGGTCTCCCAGGACGTCCAGGACCTCCAGGTCCTCCTGGTCCACCAGGAGACAATGGTTTCCCAGGACAGCTTGGGCCTCGTGGTCTTCCTGGCCTTAAAGGGCCTCCAGGAGAGATTGGCTTTAAAGGTCCTAAAGGTAAGAGATTTTACTTGTAAGTTCATTTGGTACAAGAACATGGATGACACATCAGAAAACCAGATCTGATAAACTTGCCTGTTTAGTGTAGTCAACCTTAATTTACATCAAGCAAAAATCTGCATTCATGAAAACATAAAAGCAAGGTACTAACAGTAAAACAAAGCAGGCATGTAAATTACAAATATAGAATAAGCTAATGAGTACTCAGATGCAGGGGAAGGTACAGCTGGAATTCATAATTTAATTTCATTTTTTTTTCCTGTACAAGGATAAACCAGGCAAGCCACCTTAGCCAACTGCTATGCTGGAAGTAATAGATACCTAGTTCAGTAGCTTAGTTTTGTAAAGTTTGAAAATGAAAACAGGCACCAATGGAGGTGAAATAAATAAGTCTAAATGCTGATAATGGAAATGACAGCTAGGTTTATTCAGTACATAAACGCATACATCACACAGCGTTTTCATCCACCGGACTTCATCAGATGTAACAAATTTTATCTATGCTGTACCAAACCTTTTTATACCCCTTCCCCGTATAGTTAATTAATCAATTAATGCATTTAAAATGGTGACACACATAAACCCTTTTATATTCATTAGTAAATACACCCTCTACCTAAAAGATTTACTGTGAATACAAAACAAATACATAAAAGCTTTGACTGAAACCTATTTGTACACTTGTACATTCAGTAATATTACTAAATTAATACAGGAATAAAATTAATGTATTTAGAAAATTCATGCATGCTCAAAGGTTTATAAAAAAAAACACAATTAAAAAAAGCAGTTGTATACTTTGTATATTACAATTTTTTTAAAAAAAATATTAAAAAGGTATATATATATATATATATATATATATATATATATATATATATATATATATCGTACAAGAAAACTTACAGAAAAAAGTCTATTTGTTCACATACTTATCCTTAAAGTTAATATTTGTGCTCCGCTTAATGTAATATAAACAACAAGTGTAACAAATGCTTAAATATAGATAGCACCAAAAGGTGCTACAACTTAGCTGCCCTGTGATAATTCCAGATATATTGTGAGGGTCCTGGCCACTTTCAAACTACAGGGCCATAGTCTTGCAGCTAGGTAGTAATTTTCCTGGCAGCTCACATGGACTGCCATTTGAACAGGTATTCATAGATTCATAGGTTTGTATGTGTGTACTAGGCTAATGGCCCTGGGCTCTTTACAATCCTAGTCCAAAAAAATTTTCTCTGACACCGTGCTGTCCGATGTTGGTTCACAGTGCCTCTATCCAGTAGGGCAACTGGAGTGATCCCAGAGGTGAACTTTCTGTTACCCATCCAGTTGTCAAGATTTCTGTTGAAGAGAGCCAGTGAGGTGCTCTGTTTGACATGAATGGGAAGCTTATTCAAGAGTATTGGGAGTCTTTGGGAGATTAACTTGTCCCCTCCAGCATGTTCTGTTGATTGTGGTAGTGAGGCTGTGGTCTCTGGAGCATGTGGCATTGGGGGATTGGGATTTCTTTAGGTGTAGCATTTCAAGTAGATCTGGGTTCATAGGTTCATAGGTAGGTACTAGGCTGTTGGCCCTAGCGCCTACATAAGCCTAGCCAAAAGGTACCCTGGCTTTCGCCACCCAAGAAAATTATTTTCCTGTGCCACTGTCAAGCAGAGCCACAGAAGTGATCCCCGGAGTGAATTTCCTATCTCCAATCCAATCATCAAGATTTTTCTTGAAGAGTGCTAATGAGAAGCTTTGTTTGATATAGATAGGTAGTTTGTTCCAGAGTATGGAAAGTCTCTGGGACAGGAATCTATCCCTCCAGCATGTTCTGTTTATTGTGATGACAAGGTTTAGGTCCCTAGAGCATGTAGCTCATAGGGATTGGGATTTCTTTAAGTGGAGCATGTCTAAAAGCTCTGGGTTTGACATAGCTTTGTGTGTTAGGCAGAGATCGCCTCTGAGTAAGTGATATGCGATGGAGTAAAGCTGCAATTTTTTGAGATGGTCTGCGTAGGGCATCTTTTTGAGGCCAGTAATCCTCTTTGTGAGGTATTTCTGCAGCCTTTCCAGTTGTTGTAAATGTCTTGTGAGGTACATACCAAAAGGGGCATTGCACTCTATAATGGGTCTAATGAGTGATGAGTAGTGGGGAACAATAACCTCTTTTTTCCTGGATGAGAAGGCTTTTGTGATGTGGTGTGCCACATAGAAGGATTTCCTGACTACTGTGACAATGTGATTATCAAAGCAGAGACTACTGTCCACCTGTGTCCCAAGGTCTCTTATCACACTTTTGGTGTTAAGTAGACTACCGGCTATGTGGTAGTTCATGGGTACAGAGTTTTTACCAAAAGGGATGACGATGCACTTTTTGTATTTGAGCTTGAGGCCATGGCTTTGACACCAGGCATCTGTCTCAGCGAGGCCCTTTTGTAGGATGTCCACATCTTTTGGAGTTTTGATTATGGCTCCTAGTTTGCAGTCATCTGTGAACTTCATTAGCCAAAGACCTTCTGTGTTAGCCTGTACTTCAGAGAAGTAGATACCAAACAGGAGAGGACCCAGGACTGAACCCTGTGGTACTCCACTTGTCACTGGTCTGAAGTTGGATTTGGAGTCTGCTACTTTCACAGTGTGGGTTCCATCAGTGAGCCAGTTGGCAACCCATCTTGTGACATAGGGATTTATACCTAGTTTAGTGAGTTTATCTATAATTCCAGAGTGGGGGATGGTGTCGAAAGCCTTGGTGAGATCTAGATAGGCTTACCTTACCCTCATCTACGGCTTTGGTGACTGCTTCAAAGAAGTCTATCAGGTTTAAGAGACATGATCTGCCTTTTACAAAACTGAACTGGGTGGGGTCCCAAGTTTGGAGATTACCAATGTCATTGTTTATAAGTTCCATGATGATACATTCCATAGCCTTGCAGATCAGGCATGTTAGGCTTATGAGGCAGTAGTTTCTGGGGTCTGTGGTGGCTCCTCCTTTGTGGATTGGGATAACTGTCAAGGTGCGCCACTCAGTGGGCACATAGCCTAAGGTGAGGATATGATTGAACATGGTACTTAGGTGGGGTGCCAGTTCATTCTGTAGTTCATGTAGAACTGTTATGGCTAGGCTTGTATAGGCCCTAGGGCTGATAGCCTAGTACCAACCTATGAACCTATGAAACTATGAACACAGCCTGGGATGTTGTCAGGTCCCATGGATGCTGTGTTCTTGGCTTTGGATAGTGTGTTTTTTACCTGTGCAGCCATGATTACAGGAACTTTGCATTCTTCTGGTATAGAGATGGGCCCTTTAGGGGATGACAGGGGAGTAAAGTTAGCACTGAACCAATCTGCCAGGATGTTGGCAATATCAGTTGGTTCTGTATATTTAGTGCCATTGTGCTGTAACTCAGAGCAGATCTGAGTGTTGCCATTGAGATTCTTGACATAGCTATCGAATGCTTTGTGGTTGTCTTTAGAGTCAGTGGCGATTTTGTTTTCATAACTAGCTTTGGAGGATTTTATGAGGGATCTCAGCTTCTTACTGAGGCTGACCAGGGAATTTCTCCAATCATGGGATTTTACTCTTTTTTGCAACAATTTCTTTCTTCTGTTGTAGAGTTTGTTTATGGCAGGGGACCACCAGATTGGCTTCCTTTTTTTGGAGAATAGCATCTTGGTTCTGTTAGGGATTGCATGATCCATGCACTCGTGTAAGTGCTTATAAAGTGCATTTGTGTAGGATTCAGCAGTCATGCCTCTATTGTCCGTCAGCATGGGTGTCGTGAAGTTTGCCACTTCTGTCTTAAGAAGCGTGAAGTTGGCTTTGGAGAAATTTTTTACTGTGGTTTCCCTAATGGGGAGTGGGGGAGGGATGTGGATGTCTACCGTGATTAGCCTGTGGTCAGATCTGACCTCTGAACGTTGAGCACAAGAGTTGGTACATGAATAGTTTTCCCAGTTAATGGTAGGGTGGTTTAAATCGCCCATTATTAGGGTGTTAGGTTGTACCCTAATATTTTCCAGTGTATCAAGAAATGAGGAATGGGAATCTTGGGGCATGGTGGGGGATCTGTAGCAAGCTACAATTTGGATTGTGGTCGTGCCCTGAGTTAGTTGCACTTGGATAATCTCGGATGCATTATGCTGAGCAATTTGCCTGGAGGTGTGGATATCCTTAATGTATATGGATGCGCCTCCGCCTTTAGTGTTTCGGTCCAGGTTAGGTGGCCGAAAGGTCTGGTATGAATTATAGCCTGGTAATGCAGTGGTACTCTCTGGAGCCTTGAACCAGGTCTCTGTCACTGCACAGATGTCGATGTTCTCCATTTTAAGGAGTGCCTCGAGTGAGTGCATTTTGAGGTTTAGACTTCTAGCATTGAGTAGCAATACCCTCAGATTTTTCTTGCCTGTACCTGTTACGGTGGTGAATTTGTCATTTGAACCTTGTCTAAAAAAGGCACTATAGGTGTGGCTAGAGCCTTAACCAGTATCCGGAATCCCAGGGACGACAGGTGCAGGCCATCTCTGGCAAAGCATTGTGGTTTGTTGATCATGTCATACCAGGCAGACAGATACTGGATCCCCTTAGAATGACACCAGAAGCTTAGCCACTTGTTGAAGTCAATCATTTTGTCCTTGTACTGTGGTATCATTCTGGGTGATTTCAGGATGCTACTCAGGGCTAGGGTCATACCTGCCTGGGATACAAGATCAGACAGCTCCTCCATGTCCCTTTTCCTGTATTCCAGGGAGGTACGTCAGATATGGCTTTGTAAGTCAAGCAGAGATTACCTCTGGGTAGATGATAAGAGACTGAGAACAGCTGAAGTTTCTTGAGTCTCTCCATGTAGGACTTGTGTTTAAGGCCTAGAATCATTTTTGTGAGGTGCTTTTGTGGCCTCTCTGGCTGTTGTAGGTGTCTGGTCAGGTACATGCCAAACAGGGTGTTATATTTTATGATTGGTCTGATGAGGGATGAGTAGAGATGGATGATGACCTCTTTCTTTCTGGATGTGAACCATTTGGTTATGAGATGTGCCATGTAGAAAGACTTTCTGACCACAGTGGCAACATGGTGTTCGAAGGTGACTTGGCTGTCGACCTGGGTGCCCATTTTTTTATGGCCTCTTCAGTTTTTAGTGGGCTCCCATTGATGTAGTAATTTGTATGTGCTTATTTTTGTCCAAAGGTAATGATAATGCATTTTTTGGTGTTAAGCTTAAGGCCACGGTTCTGACACCAGTCATTTGTCTCAGAGAAGCCCTTTTGTAGGATGTCTGCATCACTTGGGGAGTTGATAATGACTCCTAGCTTGCAGTCATCAGCGAACTTGGTCAGCCAGAGTCCATCTGTGTTTGCTTGGACTTCTGAGAAGTAGATGCCAAACAGGACAGGGCCCAGGTCCAAGCTCTGCGGGACTCCACTTGTGACTGGTCAACAGTCTGCTTGGAGTCCACAACTTTCACTCTGTGGGTCCTGTTTGTGAGCCAGTTTGTAACCCGCCTAGTGATATATGGATTGATGTCTAGTTTGGTAAGCTTATCAATGATACCCGAGTGGGGAATGGTATCAAAGGCCTTGGCCAGGTCAAGGTAGACTGTAGGCACTGCCTTATCCTCATCCACAGCCTTGGTGACTGCCTCAAAGAACTCAACCAGGTTCAGCAGGATGGATCTCCACTTGATGAAGCCAGACTATGTGGGGTCAAGAGATTGGAGATTGCCTATATTTTTGTTGAGCAGGTCCATGATGATGCACTCCATAACTTTGCATTCCAGACTCATCAGGATAATGGGGCAGTAGTTCTCAGTGTCTGTAGTTGCTCCCCCTTTATGGAGAGGGATAACTGTAGCAGTGCACCATTTGTTAGGGACAAAGCCTGAGGTAAGGCTGTGGTTGAACAGGGCACACAGGTATGGTGTCAGTTCATATTGTAGTTCATGTGGGATGCAGCCAGGGATATTATCAGGTCCCATGAATGCTGTATTCATGGCTTTGGACAATGCAGCTTTTACATGTGCTGCCGAAATGGTGGGTACCAGGCTTTCTTCTGGTATTGTGATAGGGCCTTGGGGGGGGGGGTAAAGTTGGCACTGAATCTGTTGGTTAGTCTGTTGGCTATTTCTGTTAGCTCAATATATGAGGTACCATTGTGCAATAACTTCTGCCATCATAGCTGGCTTTAGAGGATTTGATAAGGGATCTCAAATTTTTTTGAGACTGGTAAGGGAGTTTTTCCAGTCTTGTGACTTCATTTTTTTCTGCAGCAGTTTCTTCCTTCTATTGTAGAGTTTATTGATGGCATGGGACCACCAGATTGGCTTCCTTTTTTTGGAGGAGAGTATCTTGGTTCTATTTGCTATGGCGAGATCCATGCATTTGTGTACATACTCGTACAGTGCACTGGTGTATGAGTCGGCAGTCATGCAGCTATTTTCCATTGGCATGGGTGCCAAGACGTTAGCCACCTCTGTTTTTAAGAGCCCAGAGTTAGCTTTGGAGACGTTTTTCAGGGTGGTCACCTTAGAGGGGTGTGTGGGTGAGATGGAGATTTCCATGGTGATCAGTCTGTGGTTGGATTTAACCAGGGAGGGGCTGACTAAAGGTGTGGAGCAACAGTCTTCCATGTTGGTGATAACCAGGTTGAGGATGTTGCTTCCTGTAGTGGGGGTCAGAATGACCTGGTCCAGGGCATTGGAAATGATAAATTCCAGGAAGCGCTAGGCCTGTACATTGGTACTAGAATAGATTTCCCAGTTGATGGAAAGGTAGTTGAAGTTACCCAGTATGAGAGTATTGAGCTGGACCTTGATAGATTCCAGGGTGCTTAGGAAGTTGGAGTGAGAGTCAAGGGACATGGTTGGGGTTCTGTAGCAGGCCATGACTTGAATCACCATCTTACCCAGTGTTAATTGTACCTTAAGTATGCTGGGCTACCAGTCTGGAGGTGTGTGTATCCTTTATGAATATGGAGACACCCACCGCCTTTGGAGCTTCTGGCCTTATTCTGGGGCTGAAAGGTATGGAATGAATTTTAGCCTGGGAGTGCAGGGGTACTTTCTGCCTCTTTAAACCATGTCTCTGTTACAGCACAGATGTCAACATTCTCCATTTTGAGGAGAGCTTTGAATGAGTGCATCTTGAGATTTAGACTTCTTGTATTGAGCAGCATGACCCTCAGATTGCATTTGTTTGTAGCAGTTATGGTGGAATTTTGGTCTTTGGAATACTGCCTAAAACAGGCACTATAGGGGTGGCAAGAGCCTTAGCCTGTAGCCAGAATCTCAGGGGTGACAGATGCAGGCCATCTCTTGCAAAGCATCGAGGTCTGTCAATCATGTCGTCCC
>NC_056730.1:347117738-347137738 GCF_019279795.1 Protopterus annectens | reverse complement strand
ACTCACTGGGGAGATTTGAAAAAAATTTATAGAAAAAGAAAGATGGCATTTGACATAGGTAGCAACAGTTTATAGACCAGGGAAGATAATGTTATGAATGTTTTTTTTTTCTTTCATTATTTTCTTAGAAAATATTTCAAAATTTGAATTGTGTGAATACTATAAGGCATGACATTTCTTGCAGTTTGGCTAAAAAAATTCCTTCACTATAACTTGTATTTCTTAATTACTGCTTTTAAAAGTATGTTGACTTTGTTTAGTGTTGTACATTTACAAATCTGTTTAAATTTTGCCCTTAAAGAGATGCAGTAAAAACACATAATGGGATTAGAGTAATGACACAACCCGCATTTAACCATCACTGTTAAAATTCCAGGAATTTCAGCTCATGATAATGGCATTTCATGGTTTTAGTAATTGTAAATTAGTGTTTCTGGCCAGCATAATTTGTCAAAGTAAATGTTTCTTTTCAATTTGGAACTTAATTAAAAGTATATACACACTTGTCAAAGATCTACAAGTTCCACATTTTTGTCAGGTTCAAAAAATGAGTCAAACATTCCACACCAGCCTTATTACCCTCACCTATCTTGCAGGTGTACAATTCATATCACAGATACAATGTAGCTATTAGCTTGATGTTTTTTTTCCTCAATAGCTTTGTCACTGATTAGCAGATTTTGTTTTGTTAATTATGCTGCAGACAGTTGTCACTGTGGCAGACTTAATACCTGTTTTGTTCTGTTATCACTTTTCTAAAGTTTGTATGCCAGTCTTCATGCTCCCACAAAGCCAGCAGAAAGTAAAGAGATACATAATGAACAAATTCCTTAAAAAAAAATAAATAAATAAATAAATAAATTATATATATATATATATATATATATATATATATATATATATATATATATATATATATATATCCTTTCCTTGCTACATTTGGGTTACTGATAATATGTATTGCCCTGTGATTGTTTCTTCTGTATAGTAAAACATATACCTTCTTATGAACACATTTAATAAAAAATATAATATGGGAGGAATCTGAGCTACAGCTAAGTGTTCCTGCCTCAGGTGATAGCTATGCACAATAATAAGTGACTACAAGGCACTTCAATTTCCTAGTGACAATTTTCAAACTTCAGGTCACTTGTATGTATCAACTGGTCAACTTTCAGTGACTGAATTAAAAGAAGCTGATCTTGATGTTATTCCTTCCCACAAATTAATAATCCTTGCCTTCGTCCATCTGGACCAGATCCACCCCTACCCATATCTATATGCAGTGGTATATGATAGCAAATTAGCTCAGTTATTGGGTAACAATTCCATATAATGTGGACATTGGTAATGCTCAGAAAAATATGCATAGAAAGAATCTTTTTTACTGCTAACTATCCTTTTAACTCATGACAAAGAAAATATTAGGCATACTCTAGAAGAGTCACTAGAAGTTGTTGATTTCCATCAAGGGCTACTTAAGTGGAAAGAAGACACTTTGATTCGTAATTAATTTGTAGCATACCGAGAGGTTTGATACACAGTGAAGTTCATTTCTCTTTGACAGTATTTAGGAATTTTAAATGAAAACATATTAACTTCAAGTCCTCTGGTTAGTTTTGTGAACAAAGTTTTATTAGTGAGTGCTTTTGTTGCTTTGTATTTGTTCATTGTGTGTTTTTTTCTGTTTTGGACAGGTGAGATGGGTGAAAAAGGAGAGAGAGGACTGATAGGCAGGGGACCCAAGGGTCAACCTGGCCCGCCAGGCCTTCCAGGTCAGTAAACCATTTCTCTCAAATGTCAGTCTCAGGTGTAGTTTAAGACCATTAAACCACAACTTATTGTAGTTTTTTAACATGAGTTTAAACAGTTCTAATGTATTCTCTGTAACAGTCTTGAATTTCTAAAAAAGGATGGTGCATGTAATTGACAATATGGTTACACATAACTGTTACACTCTGCACTGAGGTAGCAGGTAATAGTTTAATGCCTCTTACTCATCATATCATAGAAGGCAATTCATGAAAGGTAACTGAAAAAATCACAGTAATTCCTCTAAGAGTAGGCATGTTTTTTATTTGAAGACATCTGATAAATGAAAATCGTCTGTGTTTTGCTTTGTTACAGGAAACATTCTTTTAAAGAATTTTTGTAAAGCAATAATGGAATTTTTATACATTTTACTAGCTAGTTATGTGATGCAGATATATAATACAGAGCTAACACTTATTTCTGAAACCAAAGGTTCAAGTATAGCTAAAAATTGCTTCTGAGCTTTATGTGTCCATAATTCTAATAATGGCTATAGCAAATTAGCATCTGCTTATTGAGATGTCAGTCATCATCTGGCCTATTTCTTAAGTGTAGGAGCATACCATTGTATGATGGTAACACTTGCCTCATACATCTGCCTCTGTAGAATTAATGGGTACATCACACCCCACACAATTAGTGTTACCCCATACATTATTTTCACTTTTTTGCTATATTGAAGCTGTTGGCATCTTCAGTGTGTGTTTATAAAACATCTAGCCTACTTTCTGGTCAGTAAGTATTTTAAAGTTTGTTACTTTGTTCATAGTGTTGAGAGTAATATGTACTCAATTACTTCCTTACTGAAGTAGGTCAATGTGTGTCCATCAAAGACAAGCTGCACATTAAGAATGGCTGTCACTTTTTATCTTGATGCATTGTGTGATAAACATTCTGAACTCTGCAACAGTAGCTAAACTGTAAACCTCTTTATTTTGAAAAACAAAAAAAGGGTGTTACATAAGACAGAAATGAAAGAAACTAAAAATGAGTGAATGAAACCAAGAAGAGTTAAAGAACCTAAAACAAGTTATGGCCAGGTCTCTTAAAGCATCATGTAAGCGTAAAGAAAATTAAAATAAACCTAACAAGAATCTCTTTGGTGATACATCTTTTAAGGGATCAACTTGAAGAGAAAACCTAGGAATATAGTTTGTAAAAAAAAGGTGATAAATAGCCATTAAATCCGTTAGTCAGGAGGGAAGAACATGTGACATAAAACCAATCCCATATCCCCCTATCCCAGTCAGGAATCCTAGTTACATGGGGATGAAAATGGCCAAAGGAAATGAAAACTTGTAACATGTAAATGTTGTTGGATACCCCACAGGTATTACTTGTTGATAATGTCCAAGGGTGTCCATACAATGATAGAGGACTGGAAAGGGGCATACTGTATGTGGCCAGCTATTGTGGTTAGCCTTATGGATGGATCATGGGGTGCAAGTATGTGCTGTACTGTGGTTCTTGTTGGAGGGACAGGAACAGTCAGAAATGGAATATCATCTTTTAAACTGTACAGTACACTTATGTCAAGGTAACTTGTATAGGAAACCACAAAACTTGCATCACTGTTGTGTCATAGGGACATTAGCTCTTCTGTTCTTCAAAGTGGCAACTTGCTTCCATGGTTAGCAGGGATTATAATTTGTAATGATCTCCTTTCATAATAACCAACTTTGCCATTAGAGGTATCCCCTGCTCGTGTGCTCATGTATTTCTTACAGGCTTCCCTTACTGATATCAGATAAATATTACTTTGGGATTGTATGGGGTTTGTGCACATGGTGTATTTATACATATTTTACCATTTCAGGAAGCAAGCAATGTTTTCCCAGTCAGATTTCATACATTCCAGTTATGGCTGGATTACATAAATCCAGCAGTGTACCTTTAAGGTATTGACAGAAATGGGCACTATAAGTGTGGTGTACTTTCTCTGGTCAACAAACTTAATAATAATAATAATAATAATAATAATAATAATCAATAAAAAGTCACCTTTAGGGTAGTTTCCACCTCAGAACTGGCAAACATTTCACCAGAAATAGAAAATGTAACCTTAATTGTTTTTTTTTAACCTCTAGAGGTCTAACATGAATATAGAGCAGTATCCATTACTGGCTGCAGCCAGACATTCACCAGTCCCCAGAGCAAAACATATAATAATCTATGTCATGGCTTCTGCATAGTCCAGCCCATCAATTGTCATTTAAGGAAGATGTAATGCATTGCTTTAAGGTTTCCTAAGCTTTATTCTGCCCCCTGCACACACATTCTCTAAGTAAAGGAAAAGTTATTATTTTGTATTGACTTATTCAGAAAATTATATATGTATATTGAAAAGACTATAAATGTTACAGTGTACCACTGCAAAAAAAACATTTAAATAATTTATGTGCAGAGGTATAGCTATGGTGGGGTGAAGGAGGCATTCACCCCAGGTGTATAGTGTTAAGGGATGCAATCAGCAGGTCCCAATTACTCTTCATGACATAGAGAGCATCTGCTGACAAAATGCTAGTATTGCATTTTGGTCAGATCTGAAGCAGGGTAGCATCCTGGGTGTGGCATAAACTACAGTTTGCTACAGATTAAAAACATAAAAGACCTTTTTTTAAACTAAAGCATTGTAGCACTCTGTGTGTAGGACAAACTGTAGAAGCTGCTCGCTATAAAAGTAACAAGCAGTTTGCTGCAGTTTAAGAATAGGAAAGCCCTTTTTTAAATTAATGTGAGTTAGCGTTCCATGTGTTTGAGAAGAGGATCTTTCTGAGGAGAGGCACAAGATTGGAGGATAGCGCAGGGTGCAAAATGGCTAGTTACACCTGTGTGTATTCGTAACACCACACATAAGTGTATGTCTGACTGAATGCCAAAATTATCTTGCTTGCAGTATTGATAAATTTCATGCCCCATGTTTTTCCCAGTTTAACTTATTATTAGTAATGTCATAATTGTAAGCAATAGTCTGATAGTGACACTGAGATACACAAAGAACAAGTAAACATACACTGCTCTATAGTGTAGCAGTTCATAAATGAGACAGATTTGCAATTGTTATAACCAAGATATGGGTACTCACTTTGGCTATTCCACTTTTTCTTTATAGCTTTCACATATAATAAAAACCCAAAAGAAAATGTATGGAAGTGGACTAAGCCAAAAAGTAATAAAAATTGTAAGTCTTCAAGGCTATAGTGTGTATAAAGTATACAGATCCATTCTTCTATCTTTGCCACCTGTCCTCTCTGTGTCTCCCCTACTGCATTATGTTGTCTTTCACCCAGCCCATGTGTACACTAATAAGCAGGCGACACAAATAAAACACAGCAGTCTGCACAAATAAACCACAACAGTCTACACAAATAAAATACATGCCCATGGCCCAATGTGTAATGACGGCTTTTTTCTTTGTTTGAACTATTGTTTGCTTTGTCACCTCTTGATTACATGCAGATATTTTAGATGATCTAAAGAAAGTAACATGAGGGAAGATAGGAGTAATACCTCAGAGAATCCAGAAGTATTCAATATTCTGTGCTGCATTTTAAGCTGTACCACATATGAATTCCATTTGGGTAAAGGGGGAGTACAAAGTAAAAAAGGAAAAAAAAACATGCTGACTACTTCTGGAGCTTTGATAAGGAGAAGTTAATGTAAAGGCCGAGTGTTAGCAGTGGTTCATTGCTGTCCCCTGGTGGAACTCAAGATCCTTTAAGTCTATTTATACAAACAGATTACATCTGCGTGGTACAATGCACTAGTGTCAACAGACTGAGGCACCCATAGACATGGGTGCTGTAAATAATGACAGTGAGGTCTATAATGATTAGCAGCATTGTAAAATCAAGTTACTCATGTCATAAGTTTTTACCTTTATGGAAACTATTACTCAAATCAGGAAGTTTTAAAGTTGGGGAGGTTAATATTATTTTGCTGCCCTCCATTATATATAAAGTTATACGTGCTGATGAAATCAGAGGAACCGCACTGTTGATTCACTTTATCAACTACCTCCATGAAAAGTGGCAGAAAGGCTCTATAGAACTTTACTGATAGAAGGATGTTTATATGATTCTCTGGGAAGTTCCATCTACAATTTTCCATTGACAATACCTTAAAAGAACTGATGCTATACAACGCCAGCACCATTATATATCTAGATTCCAGGTTTGTGGAAAGATTGAAAAGTTAACATCTGATGTAATCCAACAGTCAGGGCTATAAATTATTTTACCAACAGGCTATAATAATTTGGATTGATTTTAGGAGGTGGGTAGCATTCATATTATCTCTATGTAAGTCAAAAAGCAAAGAGAAATGGTTAAACTGTTCTATGCTGCTGATGGAGCTGGAATACACATTGCTATTTTGAATTACCAATATAATAATCATAAATGTGCCTGGTTGTAAACTCAACCATTTCCTAATGATATTAAGGTTGTATTTCTTTCTTATTCATGACTATTTCACCACAGTCCGTTCCAGTCAGTCCAGTACATTAAACAGAGCTTTCAGCCTTTGGACATGATATCTCTCTCTGAGGCATTGTGGTCTTAAAGTTAGATGTAATTAATTGGAGGGTGCAGCGTTCAAGAGCTGGATTTGACTGAATGGGGTTTGATGAATCCATAGTCAAATGACCTTTATTACATTTCATTTAGTTAGTATACAAGATACATCTTAAAATGTTTGCACATCATTTGGGCAGCTAAGTAAAGAGTTCCTTAAGAAATTGAAGAAAAATATATAAAAGAATGAGAACTGTGCAGCAAATGTTTCTTATTTCTGTCAAACTGTTTGTCAGGAAGTTCTCATTTTCCCAGTGTCTATTCTGCCAAACATACCAAGGTACAAAGCAACAATAACAAAAGAAAAAAAAAATAACATGATACGCAAAAAAGAGATACTGTCCCTCTTAACCCTGATCCAACTAACTTCCAAGATTTTACACTGTTATTCCATCAAAAGTACACAGCAAATCATTTACAAATATGTCCTGACGATTGTTTTGAGGGAGAAAAATTCAGTAGAATATCTTCAAGGCTTGTGGCAGGATTAGGTTCACTTCCCTTGTAGCAGATAGACCTGGATTTTCACCAGGTCTTGCATCTTCCAAAAACATTAGGCAATACCATCTGTATCCAACCACAAACAAGGAGTAGAAGTTTAGTGAGTGTTTATTTCAGTGTCAAAGAAAGTGAACAAACTGAGACATCAGCATGCACTGTCCCACGTCAAGTAATTTATTTCAACAAAAATGCTTCACCTGCTAACCGTCTGCATCCTACTTACCTTAGTAAACCAGAATACTTTAAAATATTACATGTAGAATGTGCTAACCTGTAAAATGCAATATATTCTTACCACAGAAAGTTTTTAAATTTCAAGATCAGGCAGTTTCACTTCCATTTTTTCAGCCCCATAATGCCTACATCGAGTGATTGCTTGCCTGAGAATCCAAAACATTAAAAACATTTAAGCATCATAAGAAATTTTTTTCTGTAAGACTCAGGTCTATGTGACTTTTTGGATTATGATGTGTCCAATTGAAGGATGCATACTGAGGAATGCAACGTGGCTCCCAAAGGGCCTACAGCTCCAAGCTGCTGATTCCAGGTAACTGATTATTTCAGTAGATTCAGTGATTGTAACACAGTTCATATCTGCAGCCTTGTACGCTGTGTCTGCATATTCTTTTCTTAGCTATGCTTCTGTCAGAGATACAGTATGCATTAAGTTTCTTGAGTTAGCTTTGATCGAGTCTTGTATTACCAGACATGATTCATAAACTCCTGTTTTGTTAACCAGGAGACCACTTAATTTGGAGAGTGAAGTAATGTTTCCCCATCTCCAAGTTTGACTGATTGTATAATTAGTGTGTGTGTGTGTGTGTGTGTGTGTGTGTGTGTGTGTGTGTGTGTGTGTGTGTGTGTGTGTGTGTGTGTGTGTGTGTATATACATATCTACCTATCCATATTTATGTATAATTTATATATCTCCAAAGTCACAGGGATTAAGCCAGTGATATGGGTCATCAGCTGTTTGGTTTCTTTCATTCAGAGTTCAATAATTAATGCTTAGTGCCATAAATCCCACAGATACTAATAACAGAGGTACAAACTATGCGTGAGAAACCCACTTTATACCTCTCAAAGTTCAGTTACTACAGTTGCTGAAGGAACGTTAACTGTACATAAATATAGAGTAGAGTTGTTAACAGCATTAATCTTGTCCTTAATAAACATGAATTTCCATCCAGTATCCCTGCAGATAGACACAGACAATGACCAGAGTCATACAACATATGACAGAGGAAACAAATGGCTGTGCCCTAAGCAGGGAGACTAAAAACATTTGAAAATATGTACGCAGCAGATCGCACATTAACACGGTACGTAGTCTAAATGCATCATTAACTCCAGAAAGGGAGTGGGTCGGTTATGAGCATGTAGCCCTTTACTGGACACATTGTGTATCGCTTCATTGAATATCATGTATAGTAAGTACTTCTGTTTGCAATAAACTGCAGTACACAGACCCTGGTGTGTTGCTCTTTTAAAGACTGACCCTGTGCCTGGACTACTGATTCCTTTTCTTTCCCTAGCAGTTAGGGTATGCATTATTATTTCCCTCTGTTCAAACTGATTCCAAAAAGTTATTACAGACTTAATTTTTATAACGCCCACATGTCAGAGACAGCCACAGTTTGCACTCCTACATGATCTCTAGCTACAGATCTCCTGTGAAAGATGCTGTTATAATAGTAACAAAGTATCTCTCTGCATCCAGATCACTCAACCTGCATACATGAAAGACTCAAATTTAATCTGGAGCAATTCATTTTATATACAGCAGCGATTCACATCAACAGAGGACCCAGAACACCTTTAATTAGAAATCCTTATGTGCCAGAATAGAAAAAAGATTTTCCTTTTGGACATTTGGCCATTCTGGTTAAATTCCACCCCACCCCAGTACAGAAAGTCAAGACTATTTAATTCACCTTTTTAAGATCGGTTGATGTTATTCCTCTATTTGTATATATCTGTTTACAGTCCCTTACAATTTTCTAAGTTTTTTAAATTACTCCTCTACTAAAAGCCCCCCCCCCAACATACAGTATCTCCTGCATGGGATATGAATTCTTTGACAGAAGACTTGACATAACCTTTTCCTAATCCAGATTTCTCTGTGAACTTAAAATGTCTCTTTTAGAAGGCACTCTTGCTAATGATAATAATTATAGTAATATGTTCTAAACTGCAGGCCCTGGTGTTCATTGAACTGCATTGCACATTTTATTGGAGTTATAGGTAGTCATGAGAAGCAGTACCTCTGTCCTACTAAAAGGAGTCTCTGCTGTCTCTCTGAACCAGACAGTTAGTACAAGGGTTAGTCTTTGTTCCAAAGGAGGAAATAGGAATGCATGTTTACTGTGGACTATGGAGCTACAAAGTCAAATTAGCTATGCTCTGGAGAAAAGCAAATTATAAGTAATACTAGCTGTTTTTTTTTCTTCATGAAATATAACAAAGACCCATATCCTTAAAAGAAAAGCCAAGAACCTTTGATGCATTACTTGATGCCAGGCCTGTGTGATATCCTGCCACTGTAGAATTCCCATAATCCCATGTGTCTCATGCGCTGACTGAAGCAATATAGAATAGCATAACCATGTTTACCTGCACCACATTTAAGTTGAATATCTTTACTTTTCAATTTTTGGTTTAACAGTTTTCCCCAGGACTTAAAGCAAGGACGGAGGGGAAAAGAACATGGATAAGAAAAACTAGCAAATATGTCTGGACCTACTCGAGTACGATTCTTACTTCTCCTGTAATGTGGCCATTAAAAACATGGGGCTTTACCACCTTCTGTCACAAAAAATAAATAAATAATATGATTATAGAGAAACAAAATACACCAACATCTTTGGTACAGTTGGTGATATCCTCTGAAGATCAATGAGCACTTCCACGGGTCTGTGGTGTTCTACACAGAATATCATGCAAATGTCTCTGCATTACAACTCTTCAATGGGATGATGAATGTAAAGAAGAAAATGTTTGCTAATGTTAAAAGTTGGAAAAATATAAAAAACAATGTCCACCAATACTCTTACCACAAAGAACTATATGAAACTAAAAAAGTGTACACACAGCAAGCTTGATTGCTTCATTGTGTGTAGCTCATGAGGTATAAAATAATTAAATATATCTAGAAATGTTGTCAAGACACAGTTAAGAATCATGTATTAAGTAGTTATGAACACAAGTAGAACCACAAATAACTCTAGAAGCTTCTTTCTAAAACAGAAGAGAAACATTATTAAATGTAAAAAATTAAAAGTGGAAGAAATTTTGTTCTTAATCAGGCAAGATCTTCATCAGTCTGGTTAGGAATGAAAGTGCTTACTGTTTTTTTTTTATTTTTGTATTTAATAAAGTTGCCTTTCTGTTCTGGGAAAAATCTTCTGATGTTATTTATTGTTTTATTTGTTGGCTTTTACAAGATTCATACTGAATTACTAAAAGAAATTTCAGTGAGTTTTAATTACTGCAAAATTAATACACTAAAAGCCACTTTCAATGACTCACAACATATTTTATTTTTAAAGGAAACTTATCCCTGAGTACCTACTTCACATACTCACAATTTGAATATTCCAAATGCATGGTCACACAGCAGTGAGGAAAACTGCAAACTCATTTAGCACTGAAAGAGGCTTTCAGTGAAATGATTGTAATAATTGCACTCACAGAAACTTCATCCATGAAGCTGACTGGCTCTCTTTTACATTCAGGAGCTTTTTGAGCCACATTCAGTTGGTACCCCCTCAGCCCCCCAAAAAAAGAAGCTTAGCTTCATTCTTTTGTAGGCGAATTTTCACTTCATACCTACAGATCATCAAATTCTCTTCTATAGGTTTGAACCCTTGATCTCAGTACAGAGGCCCCACAACCACAAGTATTAGCCAACCAGAGGAGCCATTATCCAGGGAGCCATGAATGAGTTTGTGCCTCATCTTTCACTTGCATGACACCAATGGAAGGTACCTTTGTTCTTCCACCTGAGGGTCTGGCTTAACCCCCCTCTCACCTAGACTGGATCCGTATAGAGAACTACTGGGCATACCTTCCCCCATCAGTAGTTCATATCATGTCAGGTAAAGCAGTGTAGGACATTTTTAGTAAACACTTAACCCTGCCTGGTAGTGGTTGTGAGCACTTTCCTTGCATTGCATGCTCCCTCCCCCTCCTCCAACACACATATGTCTTTCAGGGCTACTGCCAGTGGCTTGAGACAGTCAAGCCTCTTTGTCCTGGTCTGTGTACACAGCTAATGTCCAAGCCTCTGCTCGCACATGAGCAACCAGATGACTACAAATAATCTTACCCATTCTTCAGAGTGGACAAGATAATGAAAGCTGCACACTCCTACCCCATGACCACCTACCCACCAATCATCACTAATGCTCTATCCAATATTCAAAGTCAGGTCATGTGGGTGATAGTTACAGATTTATACCTCTGTGGCACACAGCTGTGAGGCTTAATACTGTTTTATGAATACAGTATGACTCCCTAGGGTTTGTATTGAATCATGTTGAATGCATGCGTTTGGGGTTGACACTTCAGCCATCTACTGTACTGTATTGTAATCCTTCTGCGTAATAAATGTATTTACTGCACAAGCTGATGTGGAGACATGCGTGAATGGGCGTACCTTCATTGAAGGTTGTGCATCAGAGCTGGCAACTCGGCACGTAAAAATCTACTGCCAATCATTAGCGGACCGGAGTTCCGCTGTGGCGACCCCTAACCAGGAAAAAGCCGAAAGACACAACAACAACTGCACAAGCTGATGTAATTTATTATGTACACTGATGGTGTTGTCACTGTATCACAGAAACCAGGTGAAGCAATTGAATGAAAACAAGCCCTGCACATATTCTTTATAGTCATTGTGATTTTTCATATTATTTGTTTTTTTGTAGATTTGACTTTTCCACTTTAACCATTTATTACTGTAAGCATTCTAATATTTTGGAATGCACTAGAGATTTGTTTTACTAAATTCCATTTTTTATGCTTGCTTAATTGTCTCCAGATAAAATGACATTATGAAATTGCAGCTGACAAATTTCCAAAGAACTCAACAAATATATTTGATGGAGAAGGCATTAGTAGGACTCTGCTTAATCACTAAAGAAAGAAATATGGAACTTTGACGATAGTAAAGTACTGCAAAATAAGAATAGACTAACTGTACTGGTATCTTTTTTAAGGAATGTTTTAGATACAGAAAACAAGCAGGAACCAAACACATTTAATTAAGTGTGCTGAATTACAGTTAATACAGTTGTCTTTTTTTTATATTCAGAACTTTAATTATACAATAAAAACACCCCTACACTAGAGTTCAAACTGAGCACTCAGTTGCACAGAGCCCATGATACATAACAGATGGGATCCAGTTTCAACAGTGGTAGGTCTTTGTATCTAAGGGTTAAATGCCTACTTCTTAATTAACAGAACATATTGTATTAGTTATTCTCTGGTGCCTTTGACTTTCAGACAATGATGTCTGCCATTGTTGCAGTGGTTTAAGAAACAGGAAACACGAGTAAAGTAGCAATCATTGAAAGGGTGTCTACTGTGGTTAATTCATAATAATTATCACTAAATGTGGAAGCACCCTGGCTACTCATTAAGGGCTACCCTAAGGGGTTCACTTCTGCATGCTAACATTAGGTAAGAAGATAGATGGAAACAGAAAGCTGTAGAATGACTTTGGAGAACAGAGTGCAATAAACACAGCAGTAATACAAAGTACAAAGGCAAAGCATTAGAAACATTAAAAAAAAAAAAAAAAAAAAAAAATTAAGCTTTAGTGCCCTCTTGTGGTAAGCAGCTCACACTGTAGTCTCACAAGTTTGAATGCAACCTTCCACAAAGTATAAATGTTTTTTTCCTGGAAGCTGTTGTCTGCCCACCACCCCCCCCAAAAAAAAAATGGAAATGGAGTAAGATTTAGAATTTTTTTGTAAAAAAAAAAAGTATCTTTCTTCTTGAAAACAAATCTCACGTTTCAAAGAATATTATTATAACATGCTCTCTGAAATCTACTGATGCACATGAGGGTTAGAAGAAACTGCATGGGAAATAAAAGTTGACTATATGTGCTCCTAATTATACGCATTACTATGATGCAGTGATGTGAGCTAAACATGGTTCATTATGCTACTGCCTCTGTACCTGTTTCAGGGCCACCGTCAGAATCAGATCCCTAAGAGAAATAAAATACATGCTGGTTTTGAGAGGGCATGTTTTAAACTTGTTCATTTCTATCTTATTATAGGTGAACCTGGCAAACACAGCTATGGAAGAGACGGACGTGATGGTGAGAGGGGCCCACCAGGAAAAGCTGGACAGCCTGGAATACCAGGTCCCCCTGGCTCTTCAGGTACTCCTGGATACTGTGACCCTTCAGCCTGCAATCTGCAAGCAATTGCTGCACCCCCATCCCTTAAGGACAACACAAAAGGGCCATGAACATACAGTCCATAGGTTCTAACCTCACAATTACAGGACATTCTGAAATGGAAACCTGAAAAAACTGAATATGGAATTTACCAACCAAGGCAGTTAAACCTGATTATCTACATACTATATTTTTATAAGTGTTTTGTAAAACATTTTGTAACAGACAGCCCACATTACAGCCAATGGTGCTCAATAACTATACAGGAAGACCTCTTTTCAATCGATTACGCTCAGGTATGAGGAGCTGACGTAACTTAGCAAACCATTTGAATTAGACTGACCCATGCCTACTGTTATGTAAATCACTGTAAATTTCCCTGAAACAAGGAAAAATAAAATAGGACAGGATGACACCATGCATTGATTGTGGTTCTTACATTTTCTGCAGTCCATTGTAATTCCATGGAAGTAGTCTGCCTGATTAAGTCTGCTGTTACATTTCTTACCTATGTACTGTTTTGTATATTGTATGATAATATGACAAGATTAGAATGATATTCATTTGCACAGCGTTTACTGCAAGGCCATTTATGTAAAAAAAATGAATTACCAGTAAATGATATCATGCAGACCTTTTTAAATGCGCAGTTCCTGGATGCCCATGAAAAGTTCCTTGAGAAACTGGTTTAAGAGAGCTCTGTGCTCTGCTGCAGTCTATGAACATCCTTTATTGTTATTCTTTTTGAGTTGTCTCATAAGCCACTGCATAACAAGATCTTTTCAATGTCCAAGAGTCAATAACTGTTTATCAGATAGATTATTTATTGTGAATCTACATTGTGGCATATTCTGGTTGTAAAATAAAATGGATAGGAAATAAAAACATTTTTAACTTCTTGTATGTTGTCGTGTGGAAAGTCCAGTATAAATTTATTTGAAAATAACACACATTCATTAGACACTGGGTGGGGGTGGGGGGTGGGGGGTCTGTAGTAGACATTAGTGCTAGCAAATGTTATGAATTCTCCATTTTCCTGAAGTGCACTGAACTTGAATTTAATTATATTAAGTAGCAGTATATAGTTGCTAAAATGCCGAATGCACATAAAAATCAGACTCCATTTTCTATAATGAATTCATTTATTTATAATCAAGAAAAATTAAGACTTGTGTTATTTTACCCTAACCATATGAAAATAGTGACATAGGACTCATTAAATAAAAATGACTGGTATAACAAGCTGTAACTGACATGTACATTAATACACATGTTAACATCGAAGATCTTACATTTTCATTTTGCTAATTTTACCTTTGCTTCTTAGTACCAAGGGTAAGAAGTCACATCTGCACTGCGGCCATGATGCTAATTTACTTAGAGTAGATATTTTCATACCATAGATAAATTATATTCTTTTTACTTACTGAAGGGAATGACATGTTTAATTTTCCAATTTTGGTAAAGCCTCTCTAAATCTAATTCATAAGTTAAATAAATGATTCTTGTCATAGTATATATGCATCTGGCTTTACAAATTTTTTACAAGTTAAATTTATTTAAATCCATAAATTAAAGTGTAAAGAAAATTATATAAAATGAGGAGTTATATTTATTTTTATTGACTATCAAGCAGCTTTAACTTCTAAAGAAGGCGACACAGACTTCCAAAAGTAGATATTTTTACTTTATGGCCAATGGAGAAATTCAACATAAGGGGTCATTGTAGTTGACTGAACTGTAATGAAGATTATGTTGCTACTTAACCTCCATAGAACAAAAATAAATAAATAAACATTTGCACTTCATTGCAGATAGTTGTTTGTTCATACAGATTATACTGTTAAATCTGAAGTAGTTAACTTCATTTGATCAGCAACCTGTGGGTATCGGATCTGATCCGGCAGCTTTTCCAAGCTAGAGATCCAAGCTCCTAGCTCCTCCCCTTACCCATAGTACCCTGATACCTCCTTCCAGTCTTCAGCTCTCGTTTACCGTGGCTTCTGAAGCACAAGAGATGAGCTCTTGGTGTTTGTTTTTTTTTTATAGATTTCTCAAAAAGTTTGTGTGTGTGTGTGTGTGTGTGTGTGTGTGTGTGTGTGTGTGTGTGTGTGTGTGTGTGTGTGTGTGTGTGTGTGTGTGTGTGTGTGTGTGTGTGTGTGTCTGTGTGCGTGTGTGTGTGTGTGTGTGTGTGTGTGTGTGTGTGTGTGTGTGTGTGTGTGTGTGTGTGTGTGTGTGTGTGTGTCTGTGTGTGTGTGTGTATGTGTGTTCTTTCTCCCCTAATAAGAAAAGTTTACCTTTTCTTCTGTTTGTAGTTGTTAGTTAGTTTCCCCCTTCCCCTTATCTGCGTGTGAAGGTGTTTGTGTATGTGCAAAATGGCTGAAGGCCCTAAGGCCATATTTTCTAAATGTTCTGAGTGTGGTCATAAGCTGTCGCCAGACGATGGCCACACTCAGTGCGTTTTATGCCTGGGGGTGGCACATCTCTCTTCCGACTGCAAAATGTGTACGGCCTTCAACCCCCAAGCTTTGAAGGACAGGATGACCAAGCTCATCCTGGTGGGCCTTATGCCCACAGATTCTGCTTCGTCCTCCTTGCCCTCTGTGGCACCAGCCACTGCTGCGGCTGTTCCACCTTCTGTTCCTGCTCCCCTGGTCAGGACTCAAACTCCTGCTGCGGTCCAGGGAGAGAGGGACTTCAGAAAAAGAGACAGAAGGGATAGAGAGCTTGACAGGGAGAGGCATAGGAGCCACAAGCGGTGGGCCGATTCTGCCCCGTTGGCCCCACTGGCTAAGCAGCTCTGTTCTCCACTGAAGGCCTCCGGGTCTTCCCCCTCTCGGCTTCAATCTCCACGTTTTTCTCAGGAGCCGGAGGAGGAGACCCAGTCACCTTTGAGGTCATCGAGGTGGCCTTCCCGACCAGCCTCGGCAGCATCTTCCAGATCTTCTAGGAGCCTTTCAGACGTGGATATGGACCGGATGATGCGTCGCTTCCTCCAGGCCCAGATGCAGGTGGGAGTGCTCTTGCCCCCCCCAGGGTGGAGCTTAGCCCCCTTCTTTGCCCCCATTGCTCCTTCTCCAATCCACTATCAGGTTTTGGAGCTATCGGATCTGAGTAGTGTTGGAGCCGGGGTGTTGGCGCCGATAGCACTTGCGACTTCAATGCCGACTGTACCCTCGAGTTTGTTGGGTCCCTTTTTGGATCCGACCTCTCGGGGCCGTGAGCTGAGCCTTGGATCTGGAGGGGTTAGTGTGTCTTCGGCTCCTATACAGTCGGAGCACACTGCCCTTTTGGATCCGATCGCTTCAACTCCTTCGCCGATCCACACGTCGGATCTGAGGGGGCTGCTCTTGGATCCCAGGGAGAGCAGTTTGCCCTCGGCTTTCAATGTCGTGGAGAGGGTCCTTTCGAGGGATTCGAGGCCCCAGGCTCATGCTACGGATCCGCCTGCCATCCCCTCGCAGACGGGCCTGTCTTCCATCATCCGGCCCCAGGGACAGCCTGCATCTACATCCCAGATGGTTCCTCTGGAGGAACAAGATCTGGTTGGTGAGCCCAACAAGGACAGCCCCCCTTAGGAGGTCCCTCACAAACATAAGTGTAAAAGGAGGCACTTGGACTCCCCCGGGTCCCTCACAGAAGACACTGACTTGGAGGAAGGGGAAGGTTCTCCCAGGTCACTGCCTGAGGACGTCTCCTTTGGAGACATCATGGAGATGCTGCGAATTAGAGGGGGGTGGTCAGCCCAGAAACCTTCCTCAGACGAGTCTGTGTTTCTGGAGGTGTTTGACGTAGGCTCATCTACCTCTTGGGTGTCCTCTAGCTGACCCCCTGGTGGACCTTATAACTACCAGGGCATGGAAGGAACTGGACACTGTAGAGCCGATACCCAGGAGACCAGATAAAATCCTCAGGCCCCCCTTCTGACAGGACAGCATGGAGCAAAGGTTCCCCAGTAGATGCCATGGTTGTGGTGGCTGCCACCAAGAAAGAACTAGCCCAGGAAAGTTCCTCGATACATCCTCCAGACAAGGAGTCTCGGACGATGGACCGCATTGGAAAGCGGATGTTCGCTTCAGCCACCTTCTCCATAAGGGCACTGAACTACTTGGCACACGTAATTCGGCTTCAGTGGGACCTAATCAAAGAGTATGCTGGGTCACCCCCAGAGTCCATGTCGGCTGAGGACAAACGAACCTTCTCAACATGTATGGGCACTCTAAAGTCGATATCCAACACTTCTATGCGGTTTCTCTCCCATGCCATGGAGGGGGCCGCTAGAGCCAGTGGAGCAGTCATCGCTTTACGGCACCATGCCTGGCTCCATCTCTGAGATTTTGCAGAACCCTTCAAGGCGTCCTTCATGAATGCTCCCTTTGATGGTTCTTTGCTGTTTGGCAAGACCATCCGCAATACGCTTCTCCAGAGCGAGAAAGATGGGAAAACATTGTTTGCTGTTGGAATCCGCTTCTCGGCTCCTCAAAGGTCCTTTTCCAGGAACCAGAGAGGACAGAAGAAGATGTGGTTCCGGAAGTCTCAACAATCCCGTTTCTCTCCGGACCCCTTGTCCTTCAGAGGCAGAGGAGGACAAGGTGGACGCTGGCCTAGAGGCAGAGGGGGCCCAAGAATTTTGGGTCGAGGGAACCCTTTTCCGATCGATCCACGCAGAAGCCCTGAGGGGTTGCCCGACTGCTTCTCTCTCGAGGCAGTCAGGGGGCATTTCTCGGAGCATCTAGCACATTGGGAGTACATCACAACAGATCGCTGGGTGCTCCGGATAATATCCAGAGGTTACTACATTCCCTTCCTGAATCCCCCCCCCTTTGGGGTGCCTCCCAGATGTCCCACCCCATCAGAGGGATGCGGCAGCCTTAGAGATAAAAGAGCTGCTAAGAAAAAGAGCCATCCAGTGTCTCCCCCAGGCCAGTCTGGATCAGGCACTTACTCCAGGTTCTTTTTGGTGCCAAAAAAGATGGACGACTTAAGGCCAATTCTCGACCTGTCTACACTGAACCTGTCCATTGCCAAAGAAAAATTCCAGATGGTCACCATTCAATCTATTCTCCCCCTTCTGCAGGGGAACAACTGGATGTGTTCAATAGATCTCAAGGATGCGTAGTACCACATTCTAATGAAAAGGTGATCCAGGAGATTTCTCCAGTTTCAGCTGGGAGCCAGCCACTATCAGTTCAGAGTCCTCCCCTTTGGTCTCACCACAGCCCCCAGTGTGTTCACCAAGGTCATGGCAGTTGTAGTGGCCCACCCGAGGCTTCATGGAATACAGGTCTTTCCTTACCTGGACGACTGGCTCCTTGCTGCCCCCACCAGGCATCTACTATGTTCGGCCAAGGACTATTTCCTGAGTTTGGCCCACCAGTTGGGGATCACTGTAAACTACAAAAAATCATCCCTTCAGCCTGCTCAGGTCTTGGAGTTCATAGGGGCCAGAATAGACACGCTTCAGTCAAAGTTTTTTTTGACGCCGGACAGACTCCGCACCCTATCTCTCCACATCCTAGCTCTTCTACAGTCTCCAGCTCCTCCGGCAGGATTAGTCCTGAGAGCTGTAGGTTCTATGTCCAGGGCTATCAATTTGTCACCTCTAGCCCGCGTGAATATGAGGATTCTTCAATGGACCTTGCAGGTACAATGGTCCATCCTTCAACATCCGCTATACTCCCCTATTCCCCTCAGCAGGGTTTGCAGGGAATCTCTACTTTGGTGGCTCCATTCCCAAGAACTTTGGGAGGGCGGCCCTTCTTGACGCCTCTACCCCAAGCCGCAGTGACCACGGATGCTTCTCACCTAGGGAAGTGGGGGGCATTGCATGGGCAGAACCGGCCAAGGCACGTGGACTCCAACAGAGACTGGTCTGCATATCAATGTTCTGGAGATGAGGGCAGAGCTTCTAGCATTGCAGGCTCTCCATGCCCTTCTTCCTCTAGGGACTATTGCAATTCAGACAGACAACATGTCAGTGGTCTGGTACATCAACAAACAGGTGGGGACCAGGTCTTACCCACTCTGCCGAGAGGCCATGAGAGTTTGGGAGTGGGCGATATCTACCAACCGCTTTCTGCTAACAATGCACATTCCGGGTCGGCACAACATTTTAGCGGACAAGGTGAGTCGAACTATCCTCTCACCCTACGAGTGGTCTCTGAACCCCATAGTAGTGAAAAGGATCTTCCTCAATTGGGATCAACCTTGCTGTGATCTTTTCACGTTGCCTTCGAACGCAAAGTGCAGCGAGTTTTTTGCTCTGATCCCCCCACCAGGGGAGACCCCCAGAGACACTTTAGTTCATGCTTGGCCATCCGGTCTTCTTTACACCTATCCTCCTCTCCCATTAATGACAAAATTCTTGCAGAAAGCTCGTCGGTTGGGGAGCAGAGTTATTCTCATAGCCCCATTCTGGCCTCGTCAAACCTGGTTCCCAAACCTGCAGTCTCATCTAGTAGCTCCTCCTTGGATCTTAGATCCCATCCTGGATCTTATTTCTCATCCTTCAGGATTAGAAACCCCAAACCTGGACGACGTCAAGCTTTCCGCTTGGCTGATCCAGTTCCGTTTGTGGCTAGGACTCCCGGAATCTCATCCGCAGTTAAATCCATCCTGGTGGCCGCTTATAAGCCTTCTAACAGGAAAGTCTACAACAGTAAATGGAAATGTTTTTCTATCTGGGCTGGGCAAAGGAA
>NC_056730.1:347077738-347110238 GCF_019279795.1 Protopterus annectens | reverse complement strand
TGTTATGTTCACCTTTGTCTTCTGTCCAAAACCAGATTTTTGTTCCTTTTAAGGTTTATATATCTATTCGATTTTCTTTATCTGGAATTTGTCTTTTTAATAGTGTGTCAGGTTGCACCTGCTATCCCTGTATTTTTACATGAAATATATGTAGATCACATAGCATTTAAATGTGCTCCCTTCCCCTCCTTTCACAACATCATGTGTTAGATTAAGGATTAAAATGCAGGGTGCAGTCCTTTACCCAACAGTGTCTAAATGTCTGCATGTCATAGGGTAATATTTCCTATCTCCATGAACCTGTATCATTTACACTTTTCTTTTGTCATAAGTTTTATGCTCATAGACATTGTTTCTTAACAAGTGTAATCATGCATCAAGGCTCTGTAAATTGTTCCAATTCTTTTTAATTCACTGTAACTGTACAGTTAGCTTAGTTGTGTCATGCAGTTTATTAAATCTGTTGATGTAGCAATTATTTTATCACATTCCATGTTGCTTAAAAATCACATTTATGTAAGTTACAATATTTACATTTTAATTATTAGCTGCTTAGTTAGAAACACACTTTTGTTTGATACAACTTTAGGAATTTAGTGATGTGTCCCTTCTTCCCAATTTTCATAGCTTCATAGGTGTATACTAGGCTAAAAACCACTAGGTCCCTTAGACACCTATCTGTGCACTCTAGATATGACTCACAAATTTGATTTATGTTTGATTTATAGGGTATGATTTACATGCTGTCTCTGTCTATCAGAGACATAAGATCCAGACCATGGGTGAACTTCCAATTACCCATCCATTAGTCCAACTTGAGCTTAAATAGGGATAAAGAGGAGGTCTGCTTCGCATGCTTGGGGGGACTGTTCCAGAGAATGGGAATTCTCTGAAAAATGTATCTGTCTCTCCAAAATGTCCTATTTATGTTGCAAATAAAATTTAGGTCTTTTAATCTAGTAGCTCTGATGCTGTTTGTTTGTGGATATGCAAAATATTCATCAAAATGAGTTGAGATAGCTGCAGGAACAGAAGATACATTACATACAGGGCATTGTCAGACCCCACTCTGATGGATCTCCTGCATATCTGTAAAGCAAACAGCATGATAATTACCCATTCTAAGGACTTAAACCTTGCCTGTGATATACATAGGGCATGCCGGAGAGAAAGGTGTGTATCCCAGAGATTACCCCATATCTGGAACAAGCTCCCCATCCGTGTGAAGCAGAGTTTCTCCCTAACCCAATTCAAGTGCAGCCTGGACAATTGGATGGGGACCAGGAAATTCATCCCTGGTTTGGCACCTATGTGTCTAATGGACACAGGCAACCTGTAAATGGTTCATCTCCCAGGCCCTAGCTTGTAATTGTTTCATCTCCCAAGCCCCTGCTTACACTTATCAAGGGTATCAGAACTTGTCAGAGATTTGGGAAGCTTGGCTAGGCTTAAAAAGGCCCTTGTGGTCATTAGCCTAGTAAGCACCTATGAACCATTATAGGATGAATGCATGCACTTCAGTTATTGCATAGGAGATGTATATACAGAGAATTTATGTATGCACGCCAACACCATTGCTGTGTTCTCCATCTTAGCATGTATATATAAGAATAAATGGACCTTACAGCTGTAATGTCAGGTACATCAGAAATGTCAGTGGCAAACATAGGAAATGGGTTTATCACTAACAAACCATGTAATAGACAGGCAAGTGTTGTATAGTCATGTAAGTGCTAAATAGTAATCTCAGAACACAGCTTGCTACACAGATCTGATGACATTTTATGATTTCAAGATTTTCATTGCTGATATGCAGACATCTTAGATATCATTATACTGGGCATGATCACATGGAATTATAGGGAACATTAACATAACAGCAATGCAATAGCAGCAACAAACAAAAACGTGTTTTATCAGAGTAACAATGACAGTTTCAGATGATATGGCAGTATGCCATGCAGTGATTAACATTTATGGAATCCCTCATTTGCCATTAAGCTGTATACTGTGAAGAAAACTATTGCAAGTAATAAAGAAATGTCTGGATGAAGACATGCAATACAGGTTGTAATTATTTTGAAACACGTACCAGGACAGATATCAGAGAGATGCATAATAATCATGGACACCAGAGAAATATGCATATAGGTCATGTCATGAAGAAAACACCTGGAGGGCTTACATCACTTTCCTATCATAAGGTGTATGGATGCCCTACCTTGTAGGGCAAGGCCTGGAAAAGGTGGCCCTCTCAGTGTGCCATAACTATTGTCTGTCTGCAAGACACTGCTGTCTAACAGACTGATGTTACCAGATTCAACCCCCTGCCTACTATACTATTTCTGAAGACCTCTGTGCTGTTGGCATGTGCCACATCAGATAGCAATTGATGCTGTCACAAATAACTGAATTGAATGTGTGCATTAAGAAAGGAGTTACAAATATAATATGAATAATTTGGATTTAGTCAAAATGCTGGAAAGGAGCTACATGCTACTGTTCACACAAGAGTGAGCAGTACAATATCAATGCTTCTTTGACAAGGAAGCTGTTTCCATTGTGTAGTACACATATTGTGCTAGAACTACACCACAGTCTGTGTTGGCATGCTATACACGCCAGTACTCAGTGCACATGCCACAGGAGCAGCGTGGCATGACTTAAATAACCATTTTACTGCCATGCAGTCACAACCTGTGAGGATGTATTAATGTCCAACATAAAATGGGTAAGCATAACTAGCTACAATGGTGCTTATATAATATATATAAATAAATACATTTGTATCATGTTCCCTTTTCAGGAACTGAACAGCAAGCAAGGTGACTCTACTGACTAATGACATGTGGATGAACCACAAGCACCAGCTTGCTAACTTATTACATCAGATGTTTGTGTTGTAAACAACCTCTTTGAGATAAAGGGATGGCGGAGGCCTCTCCCACTCTAAATGGCCACATTATAACCATGGTGGATGCCATTCATATATTATATTATAAAGCCACAAAATGCTAACAGGCATTAAATGTGGGTGTTGAACACTTGAGTATTTGATGACAGAAAATACATGATATTGTACAGGATGAATGCACCATGGTAGACTTGTCAGTACAACTGTGAGATATGTCAGTATGTGGAGGCATTACATCATGTTATTGTGGCAAGAGATACGTGTGCCTGTAACTTTGGTACTAAGTAAACAACATACAAAATGTCATCTCATTCCCTTGTGCAAGAAGGTAACACTGCTTACATCTGTTATTAAAGGAAAATGTAATAATCACATGTCTTTATTACTCTGAATAAAAGTGTTTGGTATATTTATTTTATTTATTTATTTATTTGCAGTTTGTTGACTGGGAGAGTCCATTGGGCCAGGTGAGTGCTTTTTCAATGGAGGACCGGGGAGAAAATCTCCACAATAAAAAATGTATATAAATTCACAAGAAGTACACTAAGAGCTCCAATACAAAAATCAAAAAATAGATTGTACAAAGAGTTAATACAGTTTGCTCCAAAAACAGTCAGCAATAATTGATACATAATGTTATAGAATAACAATTAAGATACATAAGCAGTATGAACTCCTCCTAAAGAGAGAATGTACATTGTGTCTAAGTGGCAGACAGGATGCCAGCCTAAACTGAGAAATGGTAGTTGGAGGGACAGTAAGAGTAGTAGGGTGGAAGATTATGAGGTGTGGGAGCAGGAGCATTCCCAATTAGAGGAGAGATATGAATGGAGCAAAGACTTGAAAGAAGAAAGATTTTGTGTAGCACAGATATGGAGAGGAAGTAATTTCCATTTATATGCAAGGGAGTAAGATCGATAGTTTGTGTACTTCAAGGAGGTTTTGGTTATTAGACCTAAGGGTTCAATCAGGAAGGTGCATAGTGAGGATGGAGGAGAGGGAGGGGCATAGAGAAGGTCTGAAAATGAGTTTATGAGCAGTGGAGAGTTGGATATAAGAGGGATAGTTTGAGAGTTCTAGTCAGTTTAGGGAGTGTAAGGAGTCACAGTGGTGGGATGAGGATTTTGAGCTGGTAGCAAACTTGGACATTTTCTTGTAGCAGGATGCCAATTTAGCTTTTTAAGGGTGGCTTGCAAATTGGTAAGGAGGGGGCTCCATACATGAGAGAGGGTAGGAGGTATGTGGTAGAGAGGGTAAGCTTAGTTGCAGAAGAGAGGAAGTGATTTGTCCAGTAAAGCACTCCTAGTTTCTGTTGTTTTTTTTAATATTGGTTTAGAGGTGAATGTCAAATTTTAATTGATCATCAATAAGGACACCTAGATGCTTATTATGGGAGACCAATTTGATGGGGGTATTATTTTGGCTTACTATAGAGAAGGAATTTCAGTCAATTTTGGTATTTTTAGAAGGGGTAAAGCTCATAATTTTGGTTTTGGATACGTTAAGAGCTAAGTGATTATTTTGCATCCATATTTCAGTACTGTTGAAGGCAGTTTCTGTTATAAGCATTAGTTTAGGAAGGGATTCAGCTGAACAGATCATGGTTGAGTTATCTGCGTATTGGACAAGTTTGGCATTAGGGATGCAGTGATGGAATTCATTTATGAAGATGTTAAATAGGAGTGGGCACGGGATTGATCCTTGGGGGACACCATTGGTACATTAAGATAGGGTGAGGTGCTGTTATTCCATTTGACAGCTTGGTGTCTATCAGAGAGATAAGTGGAGGAGGGTGATAGATTAAGATGAGAGAGCTTAGATAAAAGTAGGCTATGTGAGATCATATCAAAGGCCTTAGAAAGGTCTAAGAGAAGAGCAGATACAATATTTCCGGAATCACGGGGGTGGTTAATATTTTTGAGAAAGGATAGTAAGGCTGCAGTAGTGCTATATCCAGGTCTGAAACCATGTTGTGTAGGAGTGAGTAGGTGGTTGTCTAGAAGGTAGGATAGGAGTTGAAGGTGAATACATTTTTCAAGAAGTTTTGAGATAGGGGAAATGATGGCTATGAGGAAGAAGTTAGGGATATCAGTGTTTTTGCCTCCTTTGTGTAAGGAAATGATGAAGGATTTTTCCAGAGGAGGGGTGTGTAGGATTCATGGATAGAATGGTTTACTAGGATGCAGATGGGGAGAGCTATACCATCTGCTGCCAACTTGAAGTTAGTGGGAAGGTTGTTAGGGGCATTGGAACATATTTTTAGTTTTTGGAGGAGTTTTTTATGGTGGAAACTGGGATAGGTTTAAAGGAGAAGAGCGAGGGAAGAAAAGTATATGTGGAAGAGAAGGAAGGGTTGTGGGTAATAGGAGTGGAAGGAATGGTGGAGTTCTGAGGGAATGAAGTGGTAAGCATGGCTATGCAGTCTATGAAAAAGGATTTAAATTTGGAGGCTATGATATGGTCTGGAGACTTGGGGTCAGGGCAGAGGTTGTTTTTTTTTTGCCAGGACTGAGGAGGCCAGATATACTTTTCTAAAATTTTTGGGGGTTAGATTTGTGGTTATTTTGGAGCTTGGAGTAGTAGGATTTGTAATCAGAAGCAATTCGTTTTTTAACTCTTTTATGGGGTCGTTTATAATCTGTGAGGGTATTGGGTGTTCTATATTGTTGGTGGAGTTTCCATGATTTGTCATGGATATGCCTGAGGGTTAGTGTTTCTTTGGAGAACCATAGGGCAATAATGGATTTTGCTCTTTTTGTTCTGGGAGGGGCAAGGCAGTTTATTGGTTAGTGAAAGTAGTGCTGAAGTATACAACGACATCATCAAGAGGAAGACTTTTTAATGGGTTTCAATTCATCTGTTTTAGGCTATCAGAAAAGGATTGAGGGTTGAAGTTTATGAGGTTGCGGGTTAACATATAGTTGTGCTGTTGTGAAGAGAAGAAGGAGTGCATTGAATGAAGGTGAGGATGTGATCTCTAAGAGAGTCAGGCAAAGTACCACTATTGGATATTTTGTTGGGATGAGAGACTAGTATCCAGTCCAGGATGCTGCCTGGGGGATTATCTTTTTTAGGTCCAGTAGGAGAGTTAATTAATTGAGAGAGGTTATATAAGTTGATAGTTTGTGAGGTGGTATTAGACTGAATAGAAGTCCAGTTGATATTAATGCCACCTAAAATGATTGTTCCGTAGGCAAGATTAGTTGAAAACCAAGAAAGTATGTCTTCTAGGAGGGGGATATTATTTCCAGGAGGGATATATAGAGTGGCTATAACTATGTTATTATGGTTGTTGATTTTTAGAAGGACTAGGGTATTTCAGCTACATGAATTTTGGTATGTGGAGGGTATAAGGATTGACTGTTAGAGAGGAGGAAAAAAGTAGAGCTACTCCACTTCCTTTCTTTTGAGTTCTGTCATTTCATAAGATTCTGAAGTTGGGGGGTGTGATTTTGGAGTCTTTCAGATGTGGTTTAAGCCATGTTTTTGTGACAGCTACTATGTCAGGGTGATTGTGAGCAAGCCACGCATGGAAGGAAGGCAGTTTATTACATATGCTTTGGTCATTAATGGTACTGAAAAGTTGAGATTTATGGGGGAGGGTGTGGGGGTAAGAAACTGGTTTGGAGTCCAGTTGATAGGAGGTCCTGGGTTGGGGTAGATGTCACCTGAGAGAAGGGCAGAGATAAGTTTGAGAATATGGCTTAGAAGTTTGTGGTTCTAGGAGTGTTGGGGTTAAATGATAAGAGGAATAAGGGGTGTTGATTGTGAGGGGTGGGGTGATGATTAGGATAAATGAAGAGTTTAATGGTAAAGAAGAGAGAAATGTTGGTTTGGCAGAGTTGAGAAATGTGAGAGGTGTAGGAGGTTTCTTTGTGAAAGTGAATGGAGGTTGCATGTTGGGGTGGGGAGTAAGGGGAGTTAGGGAGACAGGTTAGGTAGAGTAGAAGGCAGAAGGACAGGGGAAAATTAAGTGGATTAGGAAAAGTGTAGGTGAGATGGACATGGTTGCAGCACCATGGTATTGAGATAAGTAGTGAGTATGTGTAGGTAGAGTGGTATAAATTGTGTGATGGCAGGGTTGATTAGAGGAAGAGCTAGCTTAATGGCAGGTTAAGGGAAGGATGATAAAAGTAAGGTAGGGGAGGTAACAACAGTGGTTGTGGGAGGAGTGAGGTATGATAGGTTGAGAAGAGAGAGTGGAATATAAGTAGAGTTATGGGTTGGTCTTAGTAAGTAAGGGGGCAGGCAGGTAGTTAACATGAGTGTGGGTGGAGTGTGGTGTGATTGGTGCTTTCAGCGGTAGGAGTGGTGTTGTGGGTATAAAAGTAGAACCAGTGGGGGTTGGTGGAAATTGGGAGCAGGGTAGGGGACCAGAGTGAGCCTGAAGGGTGAACAGAGCAGGCAGAGCTGGAAAGAAGGAAAGTACATGATAGGAATATCTGCAAAAAGCTATCAGTGGATAACAGCTGTAATTGGGAGGATGAGACTGCAGGTAGGTCTAAAGGGAGTGCCGGGAGTTAAAAGGCTGTGGTAACTATGATAGGGATGATTAGAACTCTTGGCAGGCTAAAAAATGCTGAGAGACACAGGGATCAGGGCAATAATGTTCAATATGTTATTGAACATGTGGATGGGGGTGTGCTGCCATCTAGTGGCTAACATGTATTAAGAAAGTGTTTGGAGAAGAGAAAAAACTAGCAGGAAGAGAAAGGGTATGGAGACCACCATTAGAGAGCCTGTGTGCACACTGTTTGCACAGGCAAACAATGATGATATGGTGCAGACTAAGGAACTGGAGCTTAAATGTACATTTGGAAGAAGTCCAGAGGTGCTTAGCAGCAATTCTGGTGCAATCCCTGTAAGGAGGAGGAATCGGTCGGACCACAGAATAGCTTGTTGGGAAAGGAGCACTCATGGCAGGGAAGTTATCAATATTCAGAAGCAGTCCAGTGGTGGTTAGCACCAATTCTGGTGCAATCCCTGTAAGGAGGAAGAGCCAGTTACACCACAGAAAAGTTTGTTGGGAAGGGAGCACCTGCGGCAGGGATATCAATTGCCGGGCACATAGGCACTCATGGCAGTAACATCTAGAGGCTAGGGGATATGATTTTAAAATCATATATAAGAAATTATCAGAGCTTTTTTTAAAGAGGAATCAACATCTGTAAGTGTACACAGCAGATGTGTTTGACAACAGTGTTAGTGGCATGGACAGTCACAATAAGACTGACACAATATAGTCTGAGCAGTAATAGCTGGATTTGAACTACCCAAGATCAAAAGCTACACACTAGTGCCTGAATTGCAAGTGCCACACAACAATATGTTGAGGTGCACCTTGGACAGAGCACATTTAAATGGATGACATCACCACTGTTTTTTAAATGGATGTTTATATTAAAACATGGTCAACGTGCACAATAATACAGTGAAGCCACACATCATTCATGTGTTTGTACTATAGTATACACAGTATGAGGGTGAAAGACACACTCACAGCTGGCCTCATACATCCTGCATATGTTGTTACACAATATGCAAAGTGCAGTATCAAAGTCCTGCAAAACAAGAAAATTCACAGTCCAGCTGTGAGCACTTCTGTGTCACTGTTAGACAGAGACACAGTATACTAACCTCGAAAAAAAAACATATCAATATTCATTAAAAAAATGGGTGGCCAGCCAACACACTGGCTAGAGCTTATAAATGCTAACCTACTAGAGAGAGCTAGTATGAAATGAACCTATATGATACTGCAATTACACCAGCATGCTGTTATTGTGTGGCCAAAAAGTTACTTTCTCTGGTGTAGATCATTGTATGTATTGTATCTAGTCAGACTCTATAGCTAGATAGCAAGTGCACATAAGTTACTGCGCACATGCAAGATCAGTGCCATTTTGTGTAGTCAGCTAGAGTTAATGCAGGCATGAATGGAGATGCACATCTGAGTGTGTGTGAAGTAATGAGTCAGTCAGTTAGCTTAAATATATATTCCAGTTACAACTGCTGATGTGTTTATGTACAATAAACAACTTGAACCCATCACAGTGCCCCAGTGTCTCATTTGAATACACAAGACATGCAACACCTGAGGATGCTAGGATTTGCTACAGTAACATTGTGACACTGTAAATCCATATCATAAGTAGAAGCCTCTATAAAGGTGGTTGTGAGGTGGCTAATGGTATATGACAGTACCACACTATTTAAGCAGTGATAGACTTGAACCCTCTACCTATTTACACCATCTAGACAGCTCAATATCAACAGCCAGCACCACAAGGGAACACTAAATACAAGTGAGGCATATAGCATCCATGAAGAGATGACATCAGCACTGTATTGCCAAGGAGATGTATCTGGTAAAAGCACTTTTACAACCATCTGGGGTCAAAAAAGTTGCCACATCAAATGTGTGTAAACCAATCCTTAATTCATTTGCAGTCACACATATGCTTGTAGAAGGTAAGCACTGCCGTATTCAAACTTGCTACATATCTGTTTACACATTCTAGAGAATAGTGTAAATAATGCAAGTACCACAGGAAAAGTCTGACATTTAAAGTGTGACAGCCTTGTGCTGCACCAGGGGTGTAGCAGAAAATATAATTTTGTAATTGTATGCTGTTATTGCTTCCCCGCAATCCAGCTGTCATTGTAAAAGTGGGAACACCCCCCTTAACAAATGTTTGCATCACTTTTCATCTAAAAACACTGAACATATATATTTTTTTCAATCTATTATGGTCTTATTGCAAGCATTACTTTAGACAGTTGTGAACATATTATGGCCTAAAAAAGCCATGGTTTATTTAAATAATAGGTTCATAGGTTCATAGGTTTATACTAGGCTATCTGCCCTAAGGCATTTATAAGCCTAGCCCAAATTTTTGTGGCTTACACCACCCTTTATATGAAAAAATGTATAGTAAATTGCACTCAGTAGATTATAAACAGTATGCCTAGTTACAGGCTTGTGTTGCAAAGAAGTTGAGATTATGAATGGTGGCATTAGGGGACAGTGGAGTCATCTAGCAGTTTAACATGTTTATCCTAAGTAGAAGTTGATTGAGTGCATGCTGAACTAACGTAAGCACTCCAGTCACACAGACACACACACACACACACACACACACACACACACACACACACACTCCAAATGTTGAGCACTGAACCTCCTACCTATCTAGTTACACAATGTAGAAAGCACTATATTAATTCCTAGTACCACATTAGAAGTCCAGCTCTTAAGGGGAAAGAGTACACTTTGTCATGATATCTCATCAGTGTCTTTCAGTATCAAGTGGGATAATGGATCTGTGTGCACATTTAAATGCATTCTTATTAGGGGAAGTTGATACAGCATCAAGCGTAACACAAATTTCCAGTTGGTTCAGCATCAAACCTCCCACTTATCTAGTTTCACAATGCAGAGAGCAATGTAATAGTCACAAGTGCCACAAGGTAAGTCTGATTTTTAAAAGGTGGAGAGTGCACTTTTGTCATGATGACTTCATCAGTGTGTTTCAGTAAAAAGTGGTATAAGGGAGCTTTGCACACATTTAAATGCATTCTCTTTAGGGGAAGTGGATACAGCACCAACTGATAGATGCACAAAATTATTATGTTCAGCATCAAATCTCCTACCTATCTAGTTACGCAGTCTAGAGAGTACACTATTAGTTGCAAGCACCACTGGAGAAGACTGACTCTTAAGTGCATAGAGTGCGGTTTTGTCAGAATGACCTCATCAGTGTTTTTCTTAAAAAGTGTTTGAGTAGAAAGTAGGATAAGGGAGCTGTGTGATGATATAAATATATTTTTCATGGGGAAGAGGATACAACACTGAGTATTTTACACACACACATGCACAAGCTTCCCATGTTAGGCCTCAAACCTCCTACTTATCTTGTTATACAATCTAGAGAGTACTGTATTAGTCTCAAGCTCCACAGGAAAAATCTGTCTCTTAAGGGTAGGGAGTGTACTTTTGTCAGGTTGACCTAATCAGTATGTTTCATAGAGGATGTCTCAATAAAAAGTGGGATAAGGGAGCTGTGTGAAGGGTTAAATTTATTTATTTCAGGGGAATGGATCAGCAGGATGTGCTACAGATAGTCTCAGACACACACTCACACAAAGTTCCCACATTGGGTACTGAAACCTCTACCTATCTAGTTAATCAATTTAGAGAAGACTGTATTAGATGCAAGTGTCACAGAAGAAGACTGACATTAACAATATGAAATTAGATATTTGAACTTTTTTAAAATCCACTGTTTGTAACAGATGCTACTGTGCATCACAGGCTGTATAACAATTGCATATGAGTGTTCAGGACAATGTAACATCAGTATAATGGTTAAATGAAATTACGGGTCTATTTCAGAAGACCGACAAAGCAAAAGACTGAATTCCATAAGACTGAAAATTCAAAATACTGAACACAGTTTTAATGCAGGGGGAAAACCCCACTGCACCCCTCATGTGTGGGGCTGTGCCCCCCACACCCCATGCTAACTATATATACCAACTCCAAGATCGCACAATAGTGGAGAAGGGGCAAATTCTATCATTCAGTATTTTGAATTTTCAGTCTTTTGGGATTCAGTCTTTTGGTTTTTTTCAATCTTCTGAAGTAGACCCATGAAATTACATACTTCTATACTAAAATATAGATACTGTACTTAGGGGACATTGTTTTACTGTGAGGGATAGTGACATGTTTCACATTATGAGTTGACATACATATTTGATCTTCAGTGGTTTATAAATCAAACCTTCTTTGACGTCATGTGGGGATGATTGCACACTTGTTTTGTCTCATACTTGCACTATGTGTATTGTCAAGAGAAACATGCAAGTCATACATATGACAGTGCAACACAGAATAACAGTGATGGATTATGTGAGAAAAGGTCAATCAAACGTGTTACAGAGTTGCACGTGTAAACACTGTGGAGCATACTTACATTAAACTACTGAATTAATTAAGCCAACATCATTCTGAAATCAAGATCACCTGTTAACAAAAGTAATGCAGACATACACATGTTAACTAACCTAAAACAATTATTTGATTTTTCTATTTTTTTAACTCTTGGAGTGCAGTACTACCAAGCTGAATTGCATTGCTGATGGTAAGTGTTAGCACATGAGTAATCATATGTTGAAGTATTGAACTGAGAATGGGAATTAGCAGTACTTTGTGTTATTCTGCGCAAACTTTCATGCAAATATCTATACAAAATATGCTTCACAATGGGGAGCAAGCACATTAATATAGCAGCAGGATAATGATGTGTTAAGTAAAGGTGTAGACACTTTTGTAGTCGTAGGAGTCAGACAAAACATTCTGAAACATTTTTTCATCCATCTGGATTGGAACGTTTAGAGCACTCCAAGAAAAACATTTATACCTTAGTATTATCTAAGCACATCATGTATGAAGTCATACTTCTGATAATTAACATTGGGCAGCAACTTTCAGCAAATTTTAATATGTGTATTCATGTTCGTTCCCTTATGGACCACTGTAATATGTATATACAACTATTCTTGGTGAAAAGTACATTGAACAAAATAAACATAGCTTAGCACAGCAGCAAGAAGTGCAACACAGTAATGTGGAGGAAGGTACTAAACTCACAGGCCATTGCCATAAGCTGTGCACTGCCATTTAGCCTTCAGTGTGTTTGTTGGTTGGCAGCAAACATTGTGTAAATGCAGAGGTACAAGAATAATGATGTAGAAGTGAGAAAAAGCAATGACAGGGTGAGATGGAGGAAGGGACAAAGTACCTTATAAGAGAAGAAAGATAATAATGGCTTATAACAATATGTAGCCAACAGGTACACATAAAATACTGTACCAAAAACAGTTAGTAACACTTGGCTAATGGCTGGATTAGAACCCTTGAAATTAGTTAAAAAATCTTTCTGTATATGTGAGTATTAACATATCATGTCACAAAAGAACTAATACTTCACAACATTTAAATAATACAGTTGAAGCACAATGACAATTTATGAAGCAGAAGGTGTGAAACGAGAGAAAGAGAGAGAGATACAGAGATAGAGACAGATGCATGTAGGAGTATCAACAGAATGCTTTGTAGGACATAAAGGGACATCTGTATGGTGTGTTATTAGTACTTATTAAATCGTTATTAATCTGTCATGCTCTGTGCAATAAAGTACTCGCTATAGGTACAAATAAGGTGTAGGAGGGTGCAATAAACAAATAAACATTAACATCTAAGCAGGATAAGGTTGGCTTAATATGTCTCCTTTGGGATGCAATGTTTTTGCAAGCACAGAAATTAGAATTATGATAATTTGTGAATGGATGGAGATTCACCTCAGAGACACATGTAAGCATGTGATTTTAATTAGTACTAGGAATGCATTCAAGTGTCCTATTTCTCTTAATTCAATGTAAAAGTCATTATTTCTGTTTGTAAATATGTTTCAAATGGATGCAGTTGAATAAGCTGAGTAATAAAGGGTGGGGTATGTTACATACATAGTTCACAACACATACCTGTCCTAAAAACATGGGATATGTGATGAGTCATGAAGATTATAACAAAAGTATTGTGCCTTTCATACATATGCAAACAAGTTTTATATTAAAAATTATCACTGTCAGGTTTAGGATATTGGACACACATAAGCTTGAGGTTACATGTGAAACAATCATATATGCTAAATAGAAAAGTTTACCTATGCAAGCATTACTGATACATTGCTTTCAACATTACAAATTTTCTTTAGTGTTACAATCCCTATCAAGATGTTATAACAAATGAGTGAGTGTCTTACAGCCTTAGTAAAAGTATGTTTTAGCTTGATTTCAACCATTAAACAATTGTGTTTTCTTATCTAAACTCAAGACACTTACACCTTGTACCACAGAGATAGTTATATAATAGGTTGAGTTTCTCCACTAAGTACTGTCCAGAGTGCTGAGGAAGGGTGCACCAGGAATTTTTGTGCTATATAAGACAGCTTAAAGTAAATGTTTCACTTTTTTCCTTAAGTGGGGAACAGTGTTTGCACACTGCCAAGTAGAGGCAAAGCAAATTAAAATGACAAAAAATAGAAACATTAAATATTATGAATAATGATAATGTGATTTGTAAAACGTATTTGAAGAATGCTTCAAGTGTCCTATTTCTCTTAATTCAATGTAGTTATACCTTGTACCACAGAAGTGGACAAATGTCAGGTGCTACTGTGCAGTATGTATTATCCATGTTGTAAAGCGACACCTAATGATGCCAAGCATGTTTGCTCTATATAAGACATCCTAGACTAATGTTTTCACTTTTTTCCTTAGGTAGGGAACAGTGTGTGCACACTACCAAGCAGAGAACAAATACAAATTAAATAACAAAAAATAAAAACATTACATATTGTGAATAATCTCAAAGCATCTATAAATGCATGCTTAAAACCTGAGCTTTGGCCAGCTAAGATCTAGCTGTATTCAACTGGACGTATAAGAGAATTTAAGTACCTTTCATCTGCACTTTTTTCAAATAATACAGCATTTTAATTGATGTATTTATGTTGCATTGAATATTAACTGAACTGGAAGTTTTGACTCTGTTTATTCAGTTAGTGCTTGCTAGATTTTATTGCCTGTTAGAATTCCTGCATAGACAGTAATTGCAGTCTGGGGTAGTTTCATTAATTGATATTCTGTTACTGCCTATTTAAGTGGTACATTTTGGAATATTTTCTGCTTAAAACCTGAGCTTTGGCTGGCTAAGATCTAGCTGTATTCATGAAATGTTATCCTTGAAACCTGTGCTGAAATTGAGATCTGCTAAATTATAGTATTTTTTATAACAATATTATATTTATATTTACAATTAACTTTTAAATAATTCTGTTTTATTTATTCATATTGTATATGTAAGCATTTCATGGTTTATTTTTATATAATAATTTTTTATATAATAATTTTTTAACAAGATGAACATGCATTTAATTTAATTTCCACTAAGTGGTGCTATTTCATTTTATTTAGATTCAGTTTAGCTTTACTTCAAAAAACATTTTAGAAGCATTTCAGGTTTGTGTTTGTAATATCTATATGAAACTTTCTATATATATTTTTAACCAAGGTTTATATCTGAAGTATTTTATACAACAAAATATATATACATATTTATTTATTTATTTGGTTTTAACATTCAGATTAATTTACCTTTAAGGTCCATGTGTTTCAATGCATTTTACATGTTTAATTGAATCTGTTTATCCATTGGTTCATTTGAACTAGATTAGTTTATTTATTCATCAAAGGAAGAGAGGTTAGGTATCTGATGAAGTTATTTTGATGAAACCGTATGTGGATTTACTTGTACAGTGTTACTGTGCTGCTGTGAGTTCATTTGCTGTGCTGTGCTGCTGTGAGTTTGTTTGCTGTGGATTTATTTGTGCGTGTGTCCATTAAAGAAGATGTCCATTTGCTGATCTCCGTTTGTGTCTTATTCCAGGTTTATCTAGCTGCATTCAACTAGACATATAAGAGAATTTAAGAACCGTTTATATGCACATTTTTCAAGTAATACAGCATTTTAATTAATTTATTTGTGTTGCTTTGAATATTAACTGAACTGGAAGTTTTGACACTGATTTCTCAGTTAGTTCCCCACCCACCCTCCTTGGTTTTATTTTGGTGTTAATCTTGGTGGCTTTGAAACTGCCCGCCCCTCTTATAAATTTGTGTTTGGATACTCCTTCTGGGCCCATCTCATTTGCTCACTCAACTGAGTGCAGTGAGATCATATTCTGATTTCAGGCACTCTTACTGTGTACAAAGAGAGCATCTGGGAAAGAAAAAAAAATTAAGCTGCACAGGTAAAAAACACACTCTCCAAAGCCAAGAACACAGCATCCATGGGACCTGACAATATCCCAGGCTGCATTCTACATGAACTACAGAATGAACTGGCACCCCACCTAAGTACAATGTTCAATCATAGCCTCACCTCAGGCTTTGTGTCCACTGAATGGCGCACCTTGATGGTTATCCCACTCCACAAAGGGGGAGCTACGATGGACCCGGGGAACTACCGCCCCTTTAGCCTGATGAGCCTGGTCTGCAAGGCCATGGAACATATCATCATGGAACTCATAAACAAAGACATTGGTAATCTCCAAACTCTGGACCCTATCCAGTTCGGGTTTGTAAAAGACAGATCATGTCTCCTAAACCTGATCGACTTCTTTGAAGCAGTCACCAAAGCCATAGATGAGGGTAAGGTGGTTCACACAGCTTATCTAGATCTCGTCAAGGCTTTCAACACCATCCCCCACTCTGGGATTATAGATAAGCTCATTAAACTAGATATAACTCCCTATATCACAAGATGAGCTGCCAACTGGCTCAAGGACAGAACCCACACTGTGAAAGTAGCAGAATCCAAATCCGACTTCAGACCAGTGACAAGTGGAGTACCACAGGGTTCAGTCCTGGGTCCTCTCCTGTTTGGTATCTACTTTTCTGAAGTACAGGCTAACACAGAAGGTCTTTGGCTAACAAAGTTTGCAGATGACTGCAAACTAGGAGCCATAATCAAAACTTCTAATGATGTGGACATACTACAAAAGGGTCTCACTGAGACAGATGCCTGGTGTCAAAGCCATGGCCTGAAGCTCAGTGCCAAAAAGTGTATTGTCATCCCCTTTGGTAAAAACTCTGTACCCATGAACAACCACATAAGTGGTAGTCTACTTAATGCCGAAAGTGTGATGAGACTTTGGGATTCAGGTGGACAGTAGTCTCTCCTTTGATAATCACATCGCCATAGTGGTCAAGAAATCCTTCTACATGGCTCACCTCATCACAAAAGGTTTCTCATCCAGAAAAAAATAGGTCATTGTTCCCCTCTACTCATCACTCATTAGACCCATTATTGAGTACAATGCCCCTTTTGGTATGTACCTCACAAGACATCTACAACAACTGGAATGGCCACAGAAATACCTCACAAAGAGGATTACTAGCCTCAAAGAGATGCCCTATGCAGACCGTCTCAAAGAACTCCAGCTTTACTCAGTCGCATATCACCTACTCAGAGGCGATCTCTGCCTAACATACAAAGCTATGTCAAACCCAGAACTTTTGGACTTAAAGAAATCCCAGTCCCTCTGAGCTACACACTCTAGGGACCTAAACCTTGTCACCACAATAAACAGAACATGTTGGAGGGATAGATTCCTGTCCCAGAGGCTTCCCATACTCTGGAACAGACTACCTATCTATGTCAAACAGAGCTCATCATTAGCACTCTTCAAGAAAAATCTTGATGATTGGATGGGAAATAGGAAATTCACCCCGGGGATCACTTCTGTGGCTCTGCTCGACAGGGGCACAGGAAAATAATTTTCTTGTGTGGCGAAAGCCAGGGTACTTAGGCTTATATCTCTCTTAAAACCTGGCTGCCTCGTGGTTTTGGCATCTTTTCAGGCTTGCTAGTTGTTGCTGAAGCACCTACCAAGGGGAGAAAAAGCTGAGAGAAGAAAAGGAGCCACTTTTGTGATTTTAAGTATTTTCTTCTGATTTTTTGTTAAGTTTTACTGCTTTGCCGCCTACTTTTTGGCATTTTCCGGCTTGCTAAAGTTTATATCTGTAACAGTACTTGGAACACATCTAGAGCCCGTTTACTGCATTTCCTGTGTTGCACTTAATTTAAAATCGTTTTTTCTCTAAAAACTGCATTTTACCTGATTTTGGCCTAGCACTCAAGTGTGGAGTCATTTATTGCACTGTTGTGATTATTTTGCTGCTTGTGTATCTCTGCTACCTTTAAACTACAACAAAAAGAAAAAAAATCTTGCTTTTTTTCCACTTTCTGAAAGTTAAGAAAGTTCAGTTACAGATTTGCTGTTCTGAACTGTTTGGAAGGTTCTAGAAGGCCAGTGCTTGCTTGGGCTAAAGGGAAGTCTCTGTGTTCACCAGTGGGAGTCCCTGGAGGAGTGGTTACTACCTAGAAGCTGTAGTTTTATTGGCCATTTTGGGTCAATTCTAAACTCCTTGATCTCTCTCTCTTAAAACCCTACAACTCTCTTTTTGTGCGGTTTTGCACACTGAGCAGCGTTGGGCAGCGCCGCCTAAACAGGTTTAAACTATTCCAGGCTCCACAAAGTCTGCTCTTCACTTTTTCCCTTAGAACTGTTCAAACTCTCAAAGTAATCACTCTATTCTCTTTCTAAAGCCCTGCACTTGCTCAGCTCTTATAAGGAAACACTAACTAACTAAAGCACTACACCCTCCTTGACTTCTCTTAAGTATTACACTCCCGATTGGTCCTTCCTGATCAAGTGAAAAATCAGTTCCCTTCCCTAATCTGATAAGTAAAAAACAGTTCCCTATACTAATCTGGTATGTCCAAGGGTCAGTTTCAAGGTTTCTCTCCAGTCCAGCTGGTGAATCTGGGAATTTTGAGGCAATGTTACAATTGCCTTATGTACACAGACAACCCTCTCCTCCTTCCAACAAACTCTAATACATGTGAGAGATGCAGTTACACAGCCAAACTGGAGGCAGAGCTTTCTCAATCCAAGACTGCCACAGTCAGTCAGGAGGAAAAGGTAACAACCCACACCACAAATCCAGTCTCACACAGACCTATTGCATCTGCATACCCAACACATAAACACACAAAAACATACTCAGAGGCTCTAAATAAAAATCTGCCTAAACAGCAAAGACCTCCTAAGCAGATATCCAAGCAACAGCCACCCCTCAACAATACCCATGAATCACATATCTCACAAAATCAGTGTGCCTCACAGTCACACCCCTTAAGGCCAAACAACGCACCAAATACACTTGTTATAGGGGACTCTATTGTCCGGCACACTGATGTCCCGCTCACCAGACTGAACAAGGAGAAGGTCACTGTAAGCTGCCTGTTGGGTGCCAGGATCCGCCACATAACACAAGCACTCAGGTCACTCCAAAGCAAGTACAAGTATGACTCCGTCATTGTCCATGCTGGTGTGAATGACCTGAGACGTACCTCCCTGGACTACATGAAAAGAGACATAGAGGAGCTCTCTGACCATGTAGCCCAGGCTGGTATGACCCTGACCGTGAGTAGCATCTTGCCCTCACCAAGAATTATGCCACAGTATAAAGACAAAATGATCAGTTTCAACAATTGGCTAAAGTATTAGTGTCATTCAAAGGGGATCCAGTGTCTGTCAGCCTGGGATGACATGCTTGACAAGCCATGTTGCTTCGCTATGGACGGCTTGCACCTGTCACCCTTAGGCTTTCGTATACTGGCCAAGGCTCTTGGCAGCCCCATACTGCCTTTTTTAGGCAAGGCTCAAAGGACAAACCCATCTCCATAGGCAACCCAGGGATAAAAAAACTAAAGGTAATGCTACTCAATGCCAGAAGTCTAAACCTCAAGATGCACGCACTCAAGGCTCTCCTCAGTATGGAGAAAATCGATGTCTGTGCAGTAACAGAAACCTGGTTCAAGGCTCCTGAGAGCACCCCAGCACTACCAGGTTATAACTCATACCATGCGTTTCAGCCCAAAACTCAGACCAAAGCACAAAAGGAGGGGGAGTATCTATATTCATCAAAGATACCTACACTTCCAGGTTAGTAACACTGCACGAAGCATCGGAAACCATCCATGTGCAACTAACAGCGGGCAAAACTGCCTTTCAGTTTGTAGCCTGCTACAGAACACCCTCCCTATTACAGGAACCCCACTTGGCATTCCTGAGAACACTGGAGGATATGAAGGTCTCTTCAAACAATGTGTTATTAGGTGACTTCAACTACCCAAACATTGACTGGGAAAACTACTCAAGCCCAAACACCCTCGCCCAATGGTTCCTTGAATTTATAAACTCTAACACAATGGAACAACTGGTCACCACTCCCACAAGAGGGAGCAACATATTGGACCTGGTCATCACCAACATGGGGACTCTATGTTCCACACCAGAGGTAAACCCCTCATTGGTAAGATCTGACCATAAACAAATTTACCTGGACATCCATATCCCGTCCCCACCCCCAGCCAAGGAAATCACTGTAAAAAATTTCTCAAAAGCCAACTTTGCCCTTCTCAAGACTGAGGTGGAATCCTTCAAAGCCCCTGGGCCAGAGGATAATACAGCCCAATCCGCAGAATCCTTTACAAATGAATTCTATGAGCACCTGCAGGAATGCATGGATTGTGCTATCCCAAATAAAACCAAGACTCACTCCTCCAAAAACAGGAGACCGGTCTGGTGGACCCCGGCCATAAATAAACTATACAACAGAAGGAGGAAGCTACTACATGACAGAGCAAAATCCCAAAAAGGGAAGGCATCTCTGATCAGTATTAGCAAGAAACTTCAATCTCTCATAAAATCATCATAAAATCATCAAAGGCCAGTTTTGAAAGAAATATTGCCCTAGACACTAAAGATAATCACAAGGCCTTCTTTAGTTATGTCAGGAACATGGCTGGAAGCTCCCAGATATGCTCTTAATTGTTGCATAACGGTACAAAATATACCGAACCTACAGACATAGCCAACATCCTGGCAGACAGATTCAGCACAAACTACTCCCCCCTTCCCCCCCAAAGGAGCAAATGCCTATCCTAACTGAATATAACCTCCCTGACATCACAGATGCACAGGTGAAAGCTGCCCTCTCCAAAGCAAAAAACACAGCATCTATGGGACCAGACGGTGTCCCAGGCTGTGTCTTACATGAGCTCCAAGAAGAACTGAACCCTCACATTAAGTCACTGTTTGGATGCTTGGTGCCAGAGCCACGGCCTCAAGCTAAATGCTAAAAAGTGCATAGTCATCCCCTTTGGGAAAAACAAGGTGCCCACAAATTACCACATAGGTGGTAATCCATTAAGTATGGAAGAAGTAATTAGAGATTTGGGGACCAACGTAGATAGTAATCTCTCCTTTGATAATCACGTTGCCAAAGTGGTTAGAAAGACCTTCTATATAGCTCACCTTATCACAAAAGGGTTCGCATCTAGATCAAGAGAGGTCATTGTGCCCCTCTACTTGTCACTCATCAGGCCCATAATTGAATACAATGCCCCTTTTGTGATGTACTTTACCCGACACCTGCAGCAACTGGAGAGACCCCAAAAGTACCTCACCAAGAGGATCATGGGCTACAAACAGATGTCCTATGCAGCACGACTAAAGAAACTCCAGCTCTACTCAGTTGCTTACCGCCTACTCAGAGACGATCTATGCCTGACGTACAAAGCCATGTCAAACCCAGAATTAATGGACATGCTCCACCTCAAAAAATCCAAGTCCCTTAGAGCTACACACTCCAGGGACCTAAACCTCAGCACAAAAATAAATAGAACATGCTGGAGGGACAGATTCATTTCCCAGAGGCTCCCCTCACTCTGGAATAGAATCCCAATTCATGTTAGACATAGCCCCTCGCTGACCCTCTTCAAGCAAAATCTGGACGCGTGGATGGGAAATCGCAAATTCACCCCTGGGATCTCTTCTGTGTCCCTGCTAGACAGAGGCACAGTAAACTAATCTTAAAAGGATACCTTCTGTGACCTACTTTACAGAGGCACAGTAGGCTAATCTAATAGGGAGGCGGAAGCCAAATACACTCTGGCTAGGCTTATAAATGCCCTAGGGCAGATAGTCTAGTATCTTTCTATGAACCTATAAACTTCACATGCCTTATTTCTCTCAGTTCAATACAGTTACACCTTGTGCCACAGAACTGGACATTTGTCAGGTGCATTCTCTGCCGTAAGTATTATTAATGTTGCAGAGGGACACTCAACAATGCCAGGCATATTTACTCTATATAAGGCAGCCTGAACTAATTTTTTCACTTTTTTCCTTAGGGATGGAGCTGTGTTTGGTGATGCTAAAAGGCACACAAGTGCAGAAGAGAATATTTATCAGAAGTATTCAAACCACTTTTTCAACAACTTGAAGACAAATGAAATGAATCACATAGTATATCTAGCAATAAGCACATATAGTACTGCATTACACTGACAAATTCATCCTTCTCTCATCTCCTTGCTGCATCAGACTGTCATGTATGTGTCACAATATCAGGACTTTAGCTATTGCCATGGGAATGAACAAAGACCCAATGAACAGCAGAAATGCTTTCATTGTTCAAACAGCACATGCAACTAATCTTGACATAATTTCAAATTTATTTATTTAAGTTTGATGACCAGGGAAGTCCACTAGGCCAAGAAGAGCCTGTTTTCAGTGGAGGCCAGGGAAGAAAAGCTCCACAATAATTGCAAGTTACATTTTACATGTTACAAAAGGACATACTTCAAACAGCTAATTAAACATTTACAGATAAGCTCCATGAAATTTGCAATTTGCAATTGGCTTGTCACAATGTTACAAAAATGAAAGACATCATTCAATACAAACATTTCAACATTTACATAAAGTGAATATTTTTTGTTATAAACTCAGTTGTATGTTTAACATTTCAAAATATATAGCTACTAGCCATTGGTAAGTTAGGAAATATCAAGGAGAGGGTAATAGTATATTTGAGATTGGAGAGTATAGTACAATAGATATTAGAGAGAAATTAGTTTTTGGTAGGGGACTGATTGTTTTGGGTGGGATGAAGTAATAGCAGAGGTAGATGGATGAGTCAGTGCAAGGTGGAATGAGGGGGGGGGTTAAGTTGGAGCGTGGCAAAGGCATTCCCATTTGGAAGAAATATGAGAGGGTAGCTGTGATTTTAAATTTGTATGTTTAAGTAGGTTGTGTACGTATGTGGGGAGAGAGTTCCACTGTTTATCTAAGGAGTGGGACAGTAGTAGATGGCCAGGAAATCATGCAGGTTTGTGAACCTGAAGAAGATTTTGTTTTTTGGATCTGAGTGAGTGGATGGGAATGTAAGGTTTAAAGGAAGTAGCGAGAGCAGGGTAGTTGGCAGGTTTAAAGATGAGTGTGTGGGCAATGGTGAGTTGTAGGTAACTGAGGTAGTTGGGTAGTTCAAGCCACTTGTGGGTGAGGAGGGAGTGGCAGTGTTGGGATTAATTGTTTTGAATTGGTTGCAAATTTGGAGATCTTGTGGTAGCAGGATTCAAGTGTGTACTGAAGACCAAGATGGAGATTGGTGAAAAGAGGGGCACCATACATAAGGGAGGGGGGTAGGAAAGTGGATGCAAGAGTTTGATGGGTAGAAGGGCTTAAGAAGCTGTTGTGCCTATAGAGGTGACCTAACTTTTGGTGAGTTTTCTTGATTGTGGAGTGGATGTTGGTGTCAAATTTTAGTTCATCAATAATGATGCCAAGTAGCTTGGTGTTGGAAATGATTTCAAGGAGGGTGTTGTTTTGGCTCTGTATGGTGAATATGGATTTGTCAATGGAGTTTTCAGTAGGGGAAAAAAACATTAATTTGGTTTTATTTGCATTTAGTGCCAGATGGTTAGACTGCATCCAGGTTTCTGTTTTGGAGAAGGCTAGTTGGGTTTTTACTAGAAGCTCGGAGGTGGAGAAGACTGAGCAGATGATTGTTGAGTCATCTAGATATTGGATGATAGATGGGTCAGGGATGGATTGGTGAAAGTTGTTAATGAATAGGTTGAAGGGAAAAAGGCAAAGAACCGATCCTTGTGGGACACCTGTGGGTGTGGGAAGGAAGGGGGAGGTTGGGAGGTTGAAGTTTTCCATTGGACAGCTTGTTGGCTGTTGGACAAGTATTTGGAAACCAGGTGATGGTGGTGGGAGAGAGGTGTAGGGTGGAGAGTTCGGATATAGGGTTGGGAGGGTGGCCTAATGGTTAAGGTGTTTGCCTTTCAAACACAAGGTGCAGGGTTTGAGTCTCACAAGAAACAATTGGCTAGGCTTAAAAAAATGCAAGGGCAGTTAACAGTTTAGTGTACTAATCAGACTCTAATATCCTATAAGTAGGGTGTGTGAGATGGTGTCAAAGGCCTTTGACAGATCTAGGAATACTGTGGATATGAACTTGCCTGAGTCGAGTTTGAGGTTTATGGTGTCAAGAAAGGAAAGAAGGGCAGTCATGGTGCTGTGGCCAGGGCAGAAGCCATGTTGGGTAGGGGGGAGGAGATTGTTTAGTGTTAGGTGTCCCACGAGTTGTGCTTGTATTGTTTTCTCTAGTATTTTAGAAAGAGGGGAAAGGATGGCAATAGGGCTGAAGTTGGTGGTATCAATATTTTTGCCACCTTTGTGGAGGGGGATGATGTAAGCATGGCGCCAGATAGAAGGGATGTATGATTCTTGTATGGATCTATTTATAAGGATAGAGATGGGATAGGCAATGCTGTCTGCAGATTGTTTGAGAAAGGTGGATGGAAGGTTGTCCGGTGCATTGCGACAGGGTTTGAGTTTGAGAAGAAGTATTTTTATAGTGCTTGTGGGGATGGGCTTGAGGCAGAAGGATGTGGAAGAAAGTTGATGATTGAGGTGGTGGTTGGGGCAGGAGGGGGAGGTGGTGGAGGAGGGGGGGAGGCTGATAGTTTAGCTATGCAGTCTATGAAGAATGAGTTGAATTGGCTGGCTGCTTCAAGGTTGGAGAGGTTGCGGTCTGGGCAGGGGTTTTCTTTGTTGCCAGGCTGCAGCATGGATGAGATGGAGTCCCAGAATTTTTAAGGATTTCTTGAGTGCAAGAACTGGAGTTTGGAGTTGTGTGCTTTATGCTCTTTAATTATTAGTTTTTTTGTGGAGTTTCGTAGTTGCTTATACTCTAGGAGGGTATTAGGTTTTTTTTCCCCTTGGAACTATACAAACTTTCAAATTAAGCACTCAAGCCATTCATTTCTCAGCCTGGCACTTTCTCAAAACTCATAGCAAGCACTTATAAACCCTAGCACTAACCCCCCCTATACTGTACAGAAGGACAAGGCTCTCTATTTGACCTTACCAGCCATTCAGGAAAACAGTTCACTGTACCTATCCAGGCATTCCAAAGGGCAGTATCAGGTTTACTCTCCAATCCAACTAGTTAATCTGGGCATTTTGAGGCAATGTTACAACTGCCTCATGTACACAGACAGCCCTCTCCTCCTACCACCAAACTCTAATACATGAGAGAGATGCAATTATACAGCCAAACTGGAGGCTAAGCTCTCTCAACCCAAGACTGGATCAGACAGTCCAGAGGAGAAGGGAAATACTTGCATCACACCACCAGTCTCACATAGACTCATTAAACCAGCACCGGCAAAAAACACACATAAATAGACAAAAACATACTCGGAGGCCCTAAATAAACATCTGCAAAAGCAACAGAGACCTCCAAAGCAGACATCCAAGCAACCTCCACCCCCCAATGCAAACCATGGAATGCATACTTCACAAAACCAGTGTGCCATGCAATCATAGCCCTTAAGGCAAAATAACATACCCAACATACTAGTAATAGGCAACTCTATAGTCAGGCACACTGACATCCTACTTACTAGGCTGTATAAGGAGAAGGTTACTGTTAGTTGCCTGTCAGGTGCCAGGATCTGCCACATAACACAAGCACTCAGGTCACTCCAGAACAAGTACAAATATAACTCTGTCATTGCCCATGTTGGTGTGAATGACCTGAGCCATACCTCCCTGGACTACATGAAAAGAGACATGGAAGAGCTCTCTGATCACGTAGCTCAGGCCGGTATGACCCTGACCTTGAGTAGCATCCTGCCCTCACTAAGAATGATACCATAGCATAAAGAAAGAATTATCAATTTCAACAATTGGCTAAGTTTCTGGTGTCATTCAAAGGGGATCCAGTGTCTGTCTGCCTGGGATGACATGCTCGACAAGCCACACTGCTTCACTAGAGACAGCTTGCACCTGTCACCCTTAGGCTTTCAAATGCTGGCCAAGGCTCTTGCCACCCCCATAGTGCCTTTTTTAGGCAAGGCTCAAAAGACAAACCCACCACCGTAAATAGCACAATTAACAAAAAAACTGAGGGTAATGCTACTCAATGCCAGAAGTTTAAACCTCAAAATGCACACACTCAAGGCACTCCTCAGTATAGAGAAAATCAATATATGTGCAGTAACAGAAACCTGGTTTAAGGCTCCAGAGAGCACCCCAACACTACCAGGCTACAACTCATACCATACATTTCGGCCACAAAACCTGGACCAAAATACAAAAGGCTGGGGCGTATCAATATTCATCAAGGATACCCACAGCTCCAGGTTAGTGGCACAGCACGATGATTCAGAGATCATTCACATGCAACTAACAATGGGTAAAACTGCAATTCAAATTGTAGCTTGCTACAGATCACCCACCATTTCCCAGGACCCCCATTCCGCATTTCTGGAAACACTGGAAAACATAAAGGTCCTACCAAACACCCTAATATTGGGAGATTTCAATTATCCAAACATTAACTGGGAGAACTACTCAAGTACTAACTCTCTTGCCCAACATTTCCTAGAATTTATAAACATAAACACCCTGGATCAACTGGTCAACACTCCCACCAGATGTGACAACATACTGGATCTGGTCATCACCAACATAGGCGACCGGTGTTCCACACTGGCGGTCAACCCCCTGCTGGTTAGGCCTGACCATAAACAAATCACTTTGAATATCCACATTCTGTCCCCACCCCCGGACAAGGAAACCACCATGAAAAACTTTTCAAAAGCAAACTTCATGTTACTTAAGAGGTGGAGAGTTTCAAAGCCCCCATGCTAAAGGATAATGCTGTCCAAGCTGCAAAATCCTTTACTAATGCATTCTACAGGCACCTACAAGAATGCATGGATTGTGCTATCCTAAGCAAAACCAAGACTCACTCCTCCAAGAAAAGGAAACCAGTCTGGTGGACTCCTGCCATAAACAAGCTATACAATAGAAGGAGGAAACTAGTACAGAAAAGAGTAAAATCCCAAGAAGGGAAGACATCCTTGATCAGTATCAGCAAGAAACTATGATCCCCCATAACATCATCCAAGGTGAGCTTCGAAAGAAAAATTGCCAAGGACTCCAAAGATAACCACAAGGCATTCTTTAGCTATGTCAAGAATCTAAGTGGCAATGCTCAGATCTGCTTGGAGTTAGTGCAGAATGGCACAAAATACACTGAACTGACCGATAATGCCAACATCCTGGCAGATGGGTTCAGTGCAAACTTCATCCCCTCTCACCCCCAAAAGGGCCCATAACCATACCAGAAGAATGTAGAGCCCCTGAAATCACAGACATTCAGGTTAAAACAGCCCTCTTCAAAGCCAAAAACACAGCATCAATGGGACCGGATGGTGTCCAAGCAAGTCTGTGTCCTACATGAGCTCAAAGATGAACTAACCCTTACCTAACCACACTGATCAAACTCAGCCTCTCCACAGGCTACGTACCCATACAGTGGCACACAGCAATGGTTATTCCACTCCACAAAGGTGGAGCCACAACAGACCTGGGAACTATCACCCTATAAACCTGACTAGCTTAGTCTGCAAAGCTATGGAGCACATCATCATGGAACTCATTAACAGTGACATTGGGAACCTCTAAACACTGGACCCTACCCAGTTCAACTTTGTTAAGGGTAGATCATGCCTCCTAAACCTGGTGGACTTTTTGAGACAGTTATCAAGGCTATAGACGAAGGGAAAGGTGGTACACACAGCCTACCTAGACCTCGCAAAGGCCTTCAACACCATTCCCCATTCTGGTATTACAGTCAAGCTCACCAGCCTGAACATAAACCCCTATGTCACAAGATGGGTTGCCAACTGGCTCATGGACAGAACCCACATGGTGAGAGTTGTGGGAGCTAGGTCTGACTCTAAACCAGTTACAAGTGGCGTTTCCCAGGGCTCAGTCCTAGGACCCCTCCTGTTTGGCATATGCTTCTCAGAGGTACAGGCACGCACAGGAGGACTATGGCTGACCAAGTTCGCAGTCGACTACAAACTAGGGGCTACAATTGACTCTCTGGCTGACACAGACATCCTCCAAAAGGGTCTCACTGAGATGGATACCTGGTGTCAAAATCATGGCCTCAAGCTAAATGCCAAAAAATGCATAGTTATCCCCTTTGGAAAAAACAAAGTACCCACAAACTACCACATAGGTGGTAGTCCCCTAAATATGGAAAATGTAATAAGGGATCTGGGGACCCAAGTAGATAGTAATCTCTCCTTTGATAACCACATTGTCAAAGTGGTTAGAAAATCCTTCTATGTGGCCCACATAATCACAAAAGGGTTTGCATCCAGATTAAAAGAGTTCATTGTGCCCCTCTCCTCATCACTCATCAGACCCATCATAGAGTACAATGTCACATTTGGGATGTACCTTACAAGACACCTGCAACAGCTGGAAAGACCACAGAAGTACCTTACCAAGAGGATCACTGGCCTCAAACAGTTGCCCTATGCAGCTCGACTGAAGAAATTCCAGCTGTACTCGGTTACATACCGCCTACTCAGAGGTGATCTCTGCCTGACATACAAGGCCATGTCCAACCAGAATTGATGGACATGCTCCACCTAAAGAAAATCTTATCCACTCAAGCCACACACTCTAGAGATCTAAACCTCACCACAACAATAAATAGGATGTGCTGGAGGGATAGATTCCTGTCCCAGAGACTTACCATGCTTTAGAACAAGATTCCAATCTACATTAGGCAGAGCTCATCGCTTCAAGAGAAACCTTGATGAGTGGAGTGGAAACAGAAAGTTTACCCTGGGGATCACTTCAGTGGCTCTGCTGGACAGAGGCACAGGGAATTAATTTAAGGGGGTGGTGAAAACCAACACATTCTGGCTAGGCTTATAAATGCCTTCAGGCAGATAGCCTAGTACCTACCTATGAACCTATGAACCTATTATGTTTTTGATATTATTTCCATTTTTTGTCTCTTTGGTGCAAATCTAGTTTAGTATCATTTGATAACCATGGGCAGGGACTGGTTTTTATGAGTTTGTTTCAAGGGGAGGGGGGGGGTTGCTGATTGAGAAGGGTTAGGAATGAGTGGTTAAAGTAGAAAATGGTGTCATCTAGAGGGAGGGTTTTTAGACCGGACCAGTCAGTACGCTTTAAGCATTCAGAGAAGGTTAGAGGGTTGAAAGAGGAGAGGTTGTGGGTTTGGATGTAGTGGTGTTGTTTATGCAGTGGAGATGGGAGACGGTCAGCAAAGGCTGGTAGGTGATCGCTGAGAGGATCAGGTAATGTTCCGGCTTTGGTGATAAGGTTTGGGTGAGTTGTTAGGATCCAGTCAATGATGGTACCAGAGGTTTTTTTTTTTCTTTGCAGTTGGACCTTTGAATGTGTTTAAGGGAACTGCTCACAGTCTCTTGATAAAAGTAGAACTTGTAGTAGCTTTTACTGGTTTGTACGGTGTTTCACTATCCATGTTCTTGTATGCAGGCAGTTGCTTCAGGTTTTTTTTTTGTAATTGGACCTTTGAATGTGTTTAAGGGAACTGCTCATAGTCTGTTGATAAAAGTAGAACTTGCAGTAGCTTTTACTGGTTATGACTTATCTGTTGTCATGTTGGTCAATACTGAGCTTACGTGAGTTCCCACATCAACACAGTCATACACTAAAATGAGTGTCAAGATTTATTATGATGTCCCTCAGTAAAATGATCTGTGAAAAGGTTTTGAAACCTGCATCACCTGTACTGTTTGTCTTAGCTCAAGACCTTTATATATTACACCATAGAGATGGGAGTGTGATGACTTGAATTTCTTCACTTAGTACTGTCCAGACTGCTGAGGATAGTACAACAATGCCAGTCTTCATTGTGCTATTGATAGTAGTCCAAATAAAATCTGTCAGTTTTTACTTTGGGCTGCCTGTCAATGGAGTGTAATGCCAAATGGTGCATAAATGATGAAAGAACAAAATGGTGATCAAATACTTGAACCTGTATGGAGTTGAACACTCAAGCAAGGATGGTAAAAGCAATCATTTAGGAGTATTTCCCATAGCTGCCACAGACAAGGACATATATAAGAAGGATAAAAATAGCTATATTGGTAATGTGACATTGTGTCAAGTCACATTGAAAGTGTAACAGAAACAAGTTATGAAAGTTGTTCTTTCTCATTTGACAGCAAATAGCTGGATATTTGTAATTCTGCCAACAGTTAGGATACCCATGTATTCACACAATATTAAACAAAATCTGTAAACACTGCAGGTGTATTCCTCTCTTTTTTATGGTGGCTCATTCCCTTATCTATGCTTTCTTATGGGTAATTCTATCTCTGTTTTATTGCATATGTAATTTGTTTCAGTGCGTTAGTACTCCCTTGAATATGACCATTTCCTAATAAGGGGCAGTAACTGTGGTCATTAAACAAAGCATCTAAATGTTAAGAATGTTGCTGTACTAAAATACGTCAATGTACTTTCAGACTTTTTGGTAAGTCTCTTCTCCTTGACATACCCTCAGTAGGTATACAAGAAAAAGGGGAGACTGCAAAATCCTGATTGTGCCTGCAGTTAGGCTAATAACTGACACCTGCAAGCCATTTGCAGGAAACATTCCCCAGTGCTTGTCCTTGCATTGTTAAGGTATCTGCATTATATCATGTAGGTCCTTAAACCATTTTTACAGTCCCTACACGTAATGCAGATTGTGGTATTCAGGAATGCTAATGATTTAACAGCACATTTCCATGCTCACAGTGCTCACAGGGGTGAATCTGCACTATATAAAGGTAATTGTGCAGGTAATGCCTTTGTATCATACTAGGGAGACTGGATCTGGAGAGCTCAATACTACTAAATAAACACAATGTTTGGAGAATTATCTATTTTCTGTTCTGCTGTATTGTCAAGGTACATTGCTATTTCTTACATAATATACAAAGAAAACCAGTTGCTGCAAGAATAAAGCTGTTTCAATGGTAAAATGCAAACCAAAAAAACAAGAAAACTGTCAAGAGTCAGCATACATGGCAGGGCTAGATGATAAAATCAACAGTTTATTATACAAAAGTGAGCACTTTCATGTAGATCAACCAACACGTCATCAGACATTAAAAAACAAGCGTTCATTAAAGACATTTAAAATTGTAGTGTACCAATCAAAACACTGTTACATGTATATGTCATATAGCCAAATTTAAAACATATTAATTAAAATCAATGAAGCCTTATATTTAGAAACCTTATGTGATCTATAGTATAAGCTCACACATACATGTGCAAAAGACATTAAAACTGCAAAATATATCTCATCATCAGCAGACAAGAATGGAGCAATTGAGATGTTGAATGAAAGCATAACACACAAAATAACAGTTTGTGATCATTCTTTTTTACAATAAACCATTGATTTTATCATTTAACCCTGCCATGTATACTGTCTACTGTTTCTTGATGATTTTATTATTTTTTTTTTTTATTTCTTATATAATGTTTTTATTTTAACAGTAAAATGAAGTGCTCTGACAGCTGTAAAGCATTTATTTATCTTAATTATTTTTTCTTTATCTCTTTCTTTTGGCATAACCATGTCTGCATTACAAAAAGTATGCTATGGAATGCTACATGACCTATAATATTTAGTTTGTATTTAACTGATGTTGGCTCAGTTATTGCAGATGAGTGTATTACAACTTTATAGGATTTTTTGGCATTTTACCTGTGTTAGCACAAACAAAACAGTGTTACATTTGTCGATTTCTACTTGACCGTTCTCCACAGAGGTGGAGATGGCACTTATAATTGATTCACTTACATTTCTAATGCTAAACTTTGAATTGTTATTGTTAAGGCTGCAATGTATTACATACTTAAACATGTGCTATCGCATCACAAAACTGTTATAGATTATTGTTGATATCTGATTTAGAAATAATTTTTAGGGGGCTGTCCTAACTTGCATGTAGTCATAATGAGCATTAACTTTTACAGTGTTGTGTGCAGGATGGGTGCATGCATTCATACACAATTGACTTTGCAACCATTCTGTCAGTGTATTATACATGTAATTATGTGTGTCTGCTTTCTGTTTCATCTCAGACAGGGATATGGCACACAAGAAGAAATCAGTACTATGCAAGCCACCATACACCGAAGCTTAAAAAGTAGGTCATTATCGAGGCCTTACATCAACATGGAGCTTTATTGTTAGGGAGAGGTAAAGGTGACCAATATGTCAGAAACAGGATATGGCAGCAGGTCGTCCATGACATTAATGTTGTTAGAGGGCATGGGGAAACTTACTTCCAAATACAACACTAAGCAAGTGATATGATAAACTCTGCCCACTGTAAGGCATGTTGCAATTGCCCAAGCACAGATAGATATGGGGGAGGATCCTGCCATTGAGCCACCACAAACTGAAACAGAGGAGTTCCTTTTCACTGTCAGAGATCCAGATAGCTCACAAGTGGGTTCCCACAAAATTCTTGACATTGGTGGAGATGTGGATGGCAGACCCAGAATGTGAAAAGCAGACCTACTAGGTATGCAAAATGCAAGTGTCATTGTTATATCATTATATGCTTACTATCTTAGACGCCTAATATATATAAATCCAGTGATAACTGTGATTCAGGCAATACAGTAATGGAGAATTTAATAGGGTATTTTGTGTGGGGAG
>NC_056730.1:347040238-347072738 GCF_019279795.1 Protopterus annectens | reverse complement strand
ATGCTCAGTCTAAGGCCAAGAACACTGCATCAGTGGGCCCCCTTCAATATTCCAGTCTATCTTCTAAATATCATGAAACATGACCTATTAAGTCTTATATAAACTCTATTTAACTGTAGCCTCTGAACAAGCTTCATGCCTCATGAATGTAGAACAGTAACTGTCATTCCTCTACTTAAAGGTGGGCCATGTACAGACCTGGAAACTACATAAGTCTCATTAGTCTCATGTGCAAAACCATGGAAAGATTACTCATGAGAATGATCAATAATGATACAGGAAACCTCCAGACAATGGATCCAACCCAGTTTGGTTTCATCAATAGCAGGCCATGCCTACTCAGCCTGGAGGACTTCTTTGAAAAGGTCAACAGAACAATGGATAAGGGCAAAATGATTTACGCTGCCTGCCTTGAGCTAGCCAAGGCATTTGACACAATGACCCACTTTGGCATTGTTGACAAACTGAAGAGCTCAGGTATAAACCCTTATGTCGCTCAGTGGATAACCAGCTGGCTGATAGGACCCAGGAAGTTAGAATTAGAGTCAACCTCTACAGAGAGGCTGCCAGACACCAGCTGAGTCCCTCAAGGATCGGTCCTGAGACTGCATTTTGGCATCTACTTCTCTGAAGAGAAGGCCAATGTTAAAGGCCTCTGGCTGACCAAATTTGAAGATGATTGCAAATTAGCATCAGTCATAGAATCCCACACCAATTCTAATGTTCTCCAAGAAGGGCTACACAGACCAATAATTGATGCCAGAGGCACAGATTAAAACTAAATGCTAAGAAATGCATAATAGTATCCTTTGGTAAGTCAGAAATCCCTGGTAAGTACCATATAGACAACACATTCCTAAGACTTGAGCCTGTATTCAGAGACACATGCAGCCAGGAATCTAGCTTTTGACTATCTAGTGAAAAAAAAAAACATTCTATGTTGTGCAACTTATAAGAAAAAGTATAGCATCTAGGTCCAAAGAGGTCATTGTTCCTCTATCCAATTTGGAATTTACCTAAACATGTATATCCAACAATTGAAATATCTTCAGAAGTTCCTCACTAAAAATAATCCAGGGCATAAATAACATCATATCCTATGCAAACTGTCTCAAAGCCCTCTCCCTGTATTCTGTCTCCTACAAGCTCTTGAAGGAAGATCTATATTTGGCATACAGGGCATCAACAGATCCCATTCTGATGGACTTCTTGTATATCTGCAAAGCAAACAGCACCAAACTTAACCATTTTAAAGATTTCCTTTACTATGATACAAATAGGGCCTGTTGGAGACACAGGTAAGTATCCCAGAGATTAATCCTTCTCTATAACAAGCTCCCTATCCATGTGAAGCAGAGTTCCTCTCTAACCCAATCCAAGTGTAACTTGGACAACTAGATGGGGAGCCAGAAATGCACCCCCAATTTTGTACCTATGTCTATAATGGCAGCACATAAATGTTTCATCTCCCAAACCCCTACTTACACTTACCAGGGGTACCGAGCTTGTCAGAGATTTGGGATGTATGGCTAGGCTTAAAAAGGCTACAGTAGTCATTAGCCTAGTACAAATCTATGAATCTATGAATGTATGTAACTCCCATTCCTCCCAGGCACATGTTCTCTGACAAATGCTTCTTACCTAAAGGGAAGCCAGAAAGTCCACCACTAGAAAATCTTACATAACTAAGTGGTAAAGGTTCTATCACTGGTGCATTAATAGAGAACAGGATTTTAATTCTATGCAGGTGTCACTGGTCTTTACTTACATTTCAGACCCATTCAAAGCAGGCTTATCATATGTCTCTGTGAAGGTACAAGCCTCAGCCATTACTGTTTATCTGCCTTTGTGACTCCCTCTCTTTTCATATCTGTCAGTGAAAGAGTTACTAAAAGATGTCCTCATCTGAGATCTCCCAAAGGTGAGGCTGCACCGTTGTAAGACTGGTATGTCATATTGAAAGTGTTAACTTTGTCATTCTTTGAGTCTCCTCTTTCTATCATTAGCAAGTTGATCTGTTATCATCAGCCATATAGATTTCTAAGCTTCTCCTACCTTTCCAGAGGTGGCTAAAAGCTCCTTTTCAGGAAAAGGCAGATATGGGCACATAGCTAGTTGTTGATGGAGCACACAAAGAGAAAAAAAAAGAAAAAAACAATGACAAAGGGATGAATTTATAAAGGCATCACGAGGTGTAGATTCCAAAGACAGGCTTACCAAGGTGGGGTCTGTATCATATCACTGTATTCATTTCATTGAAGCTGAATTCATAGACACATATTCACTGAAAGCTCACTTGACTGAAAACTCATTTCACTGAAACTCATTTCATTGAAAGTGATATATGGCCTCTTACCCGTTGTTGTGCAATCCTGGAGTTAGAATATAAAGTTAGAGGGGTGTGGGGGGCTATTGCAAATATTTTACAGCAGCAATACTTTTAAAGAAGTATTCATGGTAACTAGTTGTTACCCCCCACACACCAAATATTGCAGGCTTGGCACATTAGTCTAGATGTGTGCAGTAGTATGATAGCCACTTCAGTTCACAAACACACACACACACACACACACACACACACACACACACACACACACACACACACACACACACACACACACACACACACACTGTGTTGCAGGGTTCCAGACTGACCATTTAACCCATTGGCACAGATGTCATCGTACAATAGCCACATAGCAGCAGTAAGAAAAACAGAGGGTTGCACACACATGTATATATATTTATACAGGTATCCATATACAAGAAACATGCAGTCATTAAATGCACCCCCCCACACACACATACACAGACACCGTGACTATAATGTAGTAGGGTGCCAAACTTAACTTTTATGCCATTGCCACAGATATCATTTTACAATAGCCACATAGTGGCATCAATAAGAAGAGAGAGTTGCACCCATATGCCTACACAAGTGCACACACATATTCATGTGTATACACACACACACACACACACACACACACACACACACACACACACACACACACACAGTGATGGTAGCATTGTAGGGCTCTAGACTTATCATTTGACCCATTGCCAGAGATGTCATTGTACAATAGACACATAGTAACATCAAGAAAAATACAGGGTTGCACATCAGTCAGCACATCTCAAAAATATGACATGATTTTTTTTATTTAGATTTTTTATTTGTCAGCTGGTTAGGTGTAATGATTCACAACACTTTTAAGTCACAACCTGGGCATCTAGATATATGTACACTTTTATTTATAAGAACTATTATTGTATATTCTGATGGGAGTATAGAAATGCATATGAGTTAATAATGTCATTTTCAGCATAAATAAGACACTTTTGTACCAGTGATGAGTACATTTTTAGACAAACTCTGTACAGCAAGTAACAAAGCATATCAACCACAGAAAACAAAACTGAAATATCATCAATCATCTTATTTTAAATATTTTTTAAAGCAATGGCATTGATTTGCTTAGAGGACCCCCGATCTTTTGAATACTCTCAAAAATATACTTAGAGCAATAGGATGAAACATACTAGTAACTCAAGATACAGGAGCAGCTGTGATTGCAAGATATTCATGTCTATTTTAGCAGACAGATTAAATAACATTCTTACAATATTAATTCATGAAGACCAAACCAGGTTTATCAAAAACAGAAAGATATAAGACAATGTAATTAGATTACTGTCCTTAATAGACTTAGCAAACAAGAAAAAAATGAGCTTTCCATTTTAAGCCTTGATATAGATAAAGATTTCTACTCCCTAAGTTGGGGAAATCTGTTTCAAACTCTGCAAAAGTATAATTTCTCTCCAAACTTTATAGGATTAATTAAAAAAACTATATGAAAAGTTCACAGGCTATGTAAAGATTGGCTCTTATCTATCTAGCCCTTTCAAAATATTAAGAGGTACTAAACAAGGGTGCCCCCTCTCCCCATTACTCTTTGCTCTGGCTATTCTTGTAAATTACATTAGAAATAATGACTGTGTTAAAGGATATAAAGTGTCAGACAAATTATCCCCCAAGATACAACTGTTTGCTGATGACCTACTAATAACTTCTAATGATATTGAAAATTCAATAGATCTCCTATTACATAATCTAGACTTCTTTGCAAACATCTCTGGTCTAAAATTCAATCACAACAAAACTCAGACACTTCTAGTGAATAAAATGTTACTATGAAACTTAGATCAAAAAGAGACATAAACTGGGAGGGCATGCATATTAAATATCTAGGTATCATTATTGAATCTAATTATAAAAAAATCACTCATATCTAATTACCAACAACTTCTAAACTCAATTACTAGTCTAACTGATAATTGGAACATACTCTTCTTCACATTTGAAGACAGACTAACTTTAATCAAAATGATACTGTTACCTAAAATCTTATTCATTGGCCAAGCTCTAATAATTCTCCCACCTGTGAAAATTAGACAGGAAATTAATAACTTATTACTCAACTTTCTTTGATATCCCAAAAAACAAAGAATTTCTCTTCTCTGGCACACCACAAGCTGGGATGAAGGTGGTATAGGATTTCCAAATATTGATTTTTATTTAAACTCTGCATTTATTAATATAGTGCTGCTTTGAAATAATACTTCTTATACACCATATTAGAAATCAATACATGAAAATTTACTTCTAAATAGTAACAGGACATTGCTTGAACCATATACTCAAATACATACAAACATCTTTACATGGATTTTAAAAATATACATTCAAAGTAAAAGGTCAAAACTTATTCTCACACCTCTTATAAACCAAATATTGCTATTGTTTAAAAAGCTTATGTTTTCTAATCAATTAATTAATAATTTATTAATAATTATGTTTCCTTTTGCTTACACAAATGAATGTTTGATATTTTTTGATACTCAGAAAACGTTAGAATTTAAGAAGCGTGACCTATTGTATTGAAATTGATTTCTCTCAGCTAATAAAATAAGTTCTGCAGACTATTTGATCAGCAGATATAGTTTGCAAAGTTGCAGTTGGCTGGACATCTAAACTTGTAAAGATTTTATACATACTAAGCTCATACCCTCATTTGAGGCATACAATAAGAGTAATTTAAAAATCTTGGATTTTATCTCAATAATTATTAATAGCTGACCCAAGAACACTTCATACAGATCTGTTATTTATAAAATTCTCAGAAATTAGTTTAGCAAAACAGATGTTTCTTTTTGGAATTATTCAAGTGAAGTTAATAGAAAAGTATTCTTAGAAAAAGATAAAAAAACTTTGTTTACTGTCAGTGAAGGAATCCACATCTTCTCTATTCTGGCATGTATACACATGGAAATTTTTACATAGATGTTTTTTTCACCCCCACATAGACTAGCAATAATGTACAAGAAAGATGAAATGAAATGGTGGAGATGTGGTCACCCTGCTGCTGACTGGATACATATGGTTGTTAATTGCAAAATAATTTCCCCATTTTGGTTAGACTTTAAATATCTCTGTAAAGCTCTATGGAATGACAACTGTATAATTTCTGACTCCCTTATCCTTTTCAGTGTTCCTGTACTTGAAGTCATTCCTAAAAAACACATTTTTTTACTATGGTCTATCCTCTCTATAGCAAGGAAAATTGTTACTAAAAATTGGAAATCACAATCTACTCCTGGCTTTGAAGTTGAGTTTATTCATCTTGTGAAATACATTTGTAAGAATGAGGTTGCTAGTATAAAAGCAATGACTAACAACACAACTCATCATATAATTGCTTGGGCAAAATTGTCTAATCTGTTAGAGAAATGTTGTGTCCTCCTATTATATTGCTTTTTTAGTTGTTATGGACATTGTATATAGATTATTTATTTTTGTTGCTGTTATACTTTTAAGTTATTGTGTTATAAAATGAGTAAAATATTTTGGGAAAAAGATATAGGGGCAACACCAGAAGAAGTGTATGAGCCCATTATTTGACAAAAACTTGTTTTTAAATATCATATGCATACCATATAATTTAAGGTATTCTATAATTCTCCTTTCTAATAGTAAATATAGCAAATAAGTTAAGTAAAACTAAACAGCTTCTTTTTATTTACAATCATAAATAAAATTGAAACTGAAGTCTATCCTGATATTTTTAGACTCCTTATTTTGTCATAACCGATATCTTCTGCTTTGCTCCATATCCTGGGGTCAGCATGCTAATTTATTTATTTATTTATTTATTGTTTGTTGACCAGGTTAGTCCAGCTGGGCTTGTGGCCCTTTTTCAGTGGAGACTCGAGGAGAACATCTCCAGTACATAGTATAAAAACACAGAAAATGCACAACATTACAATATACAGAAAGTGACACATTACAACAGACATGATAAATTTTGAAGTACAAGCAGTACAAGAATCATAGTTTTACAGTAAAATATATGTTGCATTATGTTTGGGAGGCTGTCATTTTGTGAATATGTGTAAGATAAAATAGAGGCTTGTATGCATAAAATTGTTAAATAAAATTTCCAGAGAGAAAGTATGACAATTTTGTTAGGTATGGTAAAGAAAGATGACTAGGTGAGGATTGAGTGTTGGGGGTGATTTAAGTGGGAGCATATAAAGGACATGCCCATTTAGAGGATAGATGGGAGAGGATCATGAATTTAAAGTTGTTATGATTTGGTAAGTTACATAGTGGGGGGGGGGGGTAGTGAGTTCCACAGTTTGGCTATGATGTGGGATAGTAGTAGTTTGCCAGGTGGGTGTGTGGGTTTATGCATCTGCAGGAGGTTTTGGCCTTTAATCTCAGGGAGCGGCTGGGTGTGTAGGGTATCAGAGATTTGGCTAGAGAAGGGCATTCTGTAGGTTTGAATATGAGTTTGTGGGCTGTTGAACGTTGTAGGTATATTAGGTGGTTGGGGAGTTCTAGTCAGTTGAGGGTGTGTAAAAAGTGGCAGTGATGAGATGAGTTCTTAGAATTGGTTGCAAATCTGCATATTTTGTAGTAACAAGTTTTGAGTTTGGAACAGAGGCCAATTTGTAGTGTGGTAAATAGGGGAGCACCGTATCACAGAGGGGAGAAGAAATGTAGATGCAAGGGTTTGTTGGGAGGAGGGGGTGAGGTGTCTGTGTCTGTAGAGAAGACCAATTTTCTGGTGGGCTTTCTTGATTGCGGAGGGGATGTGGGAGTCAAATTTTAGGTTTTCATCAATGGTAATGCCAAGTAGCTTGGTAATGGGAATGATTTCTAGAGGGGTGTTATTGTGGCTGTTGATGGAAAATTGGTCTCTGTTGAATTGGGAGGTTTTGGTAGGAGTGAAAATCATTAGTTTTGTTTTGTTGGCATTTAGGGCAAGGTGATTGGATTGCATCCATGATTCAGTTTTGGAGAAGGCTATTTGTGTTTTGAGTAGAAGTTCGGAGGGGCAGGAGGCTGAGCAGATGATGGTGGAGTCATCAGCATATTGGATAACTGAGGTGTCAGGGATGGAGTGATGGAAGTTATTGATGAATATGTGGGCCAAGTACAGATCCTTGTGGAACCCCTGTGGGTGTAGGTAAGAAAGGGGAAGTTGACTCTTTCCATTGCAGTGCCTGTTGGTGCATGGAAAGTTAGCTGGAGAACCAGGCTAAAGTTGAGGGTGAGAGGAGTAAGTGTGAGAGCTGGGACAGGAGTAGGGAGTGGGAGATGGTATTGAATGCCTTTGAGAGGTCTAGAAACAGTGAGAATACATATTTGTCACTGTTACGTGCAAGGTTGACTGTCTCAAGAAAGGTGAGGAGGGCTGTCATGGTGCTGTGGCCAGGTCAGAAGCCGTGTTGGATGGGAGAGATGAGGTTGTGCTGGGTTACATATGGCATGAGTTGGGAGTGGATGATTTTTTTCTAGAATTTTAGAGAGAAGAGAGAGAACAGCTGAAGTTGGTAGTGTCTGTGTTCTTACCTCCTTTGTGGAGGGGGTTGATGAATGCATGTCATCAGATGGGTGGTACATAGGATTCGTGTATAGATCAATTTATAAGAATAGATATGAGATAGGCTATTGCTTCAGCGGATAGCTTAAGAAGATTTGCTGGAAGGTTGTCTGGGGAATTGCGACATGGTTTTAGCTTTAGGAGTAGTCTTTTATAGTGTTGGTGGAGACAAGTTTAAAGGAAAAGAGGGGTGGAGAAGGAGGGTGAGAGGGGGGTTTGGGGGGCAGGGTGAGGGTGTTGTGTTAAGGAAAGTGGAGGATAGTTTAGCTATGCAATCTATGAAGAATGTGTTGAATTTTGTGGCTGTTTCAAGGCTGGTGAGATTAGGATCAGGGCAAGGGTTGGCTTTATTACTGGGGCTGAGAATAGAGGAGATGGAGTTCCAGAATTTTTTTGGGTTAGATGAATGCTTGGATTGCAGGTCGCAGTAGTAGGTTTTGTGATCTGTTGTTATTAATCTTTTGGCTAGATTACGTAGATGTTCAGATCATATAATAATATTTTTAAAATAATGTTAAACTTTGGCTTTCATTAAAAAGAAGAAGACAAACATATGATCTGAAGTTCTATAACAATCTGAACAGCATAGGCCTCAAGCTGTTTGCTCAGGAATTAGGGACAAAGCTACAAATCAGGATCATCAAAGGCCAACAACATCAGTTGACATTTTTGAAGGATTTTTCCTCCCTCTTGTTTCATCCTGTGGCTCGCTACCCAGTGCCCCATGTTCACTGCCATATCTGCTGGACATCTCCTTTATCCCTGTACTATATCCACTAGACCTGGGTCCGATGCAGAACTTAAGGGATTCTTTGGTGTCTGTCCATCTATTCACCTCCACCTAGGGGAGGTCTCTTACTTTATGCTCTGTTACTCCCCTTTCCCTTGGATTTTCACTGGTATGACTGAGGGACAGGTGTGCAGTGGGGACAAGTGGTATACCACTCAGTTTGCACAGTAGCTCAGCCTTGCCCCAACCTTACTCCCCACTTTGACTTATGTCTCCTGGTGTAACATCCCCATCTTCAACCAGACGTCATCTTAGGATACACTCATGGAACCACTCACCCACCAGGGATGGTAATACCCCCCTCCTTCTCTGATGCTCTCTCAGATGCCTAAACTGGTAATGAAAATGGGTCACCTGGGCTGTAGTCAGGGTCTTATCCCCCTATGCCAACAAAGTGGCCTAGTAACTTTTTAAAATATTCTTCTAATTCACTTTAGATAGAACAACAGGATTTGCATCAACATGAATTTTCTGACAAATAAGAAGCATAAAATTAATAATGTCTAACTTTAGTGAATGCCCCTAATCATCAGGGATTTACCAGAAAATCAAAACATTTACAAGAGATAAGGCAATTTAGAGCTATGTTGCAGAGTGACTGCTACGTTAATGTAAATAAAGTTATCTTTGATTTTCAGTTATTCAATGACCTAATTTTTTTGCACTGGCTATAGTCAAGTGTCAAGTGAAATACTACTGTTATTCAAAAAATGTGTGCAAGGAGACCACTTAAGAGCCACACAGATACATAATCCATATTGAGTGCTGCTCTTACTGTCGGACATAATGGGAGAGATAAAGAGAAACAGGAAATAAAAAGGCTTCCATTTTGAGTGAATGATGTTTAACCTACTGAGGACTGGTATCCTCAAACTTAATTCCCTGAGAAAAATGGCCAAAAAACACATTGTAAGTGTTTTTTTTTTTGCAGGGCAGCAAGCCCCCCCCCCCCAGATATGGGGGTAAGCTCCTCACACCCCAAAAATTATATATACAAAGTCCATGGCTGCACCAACTCAAAATTGTGGGAAATTACCCCAGAAAAAGGCATTACTGCTGGCACAACTCAATCACAGTAATTTTCTTTCTTGGCATCTTGAACCTAGAGGAATTGACATCCAAGAAATCATCCTTTGTCAACCAGAACAGAAACAAATAAAAAGTGACAAACAAGCAATGCAAATGTTAAGAAATGCTTTTAAATTGATATTATTTAAATAATTTGTTTGGTAACTAAATACATTTACTTTTTTCTACTGTCTCTGCATCTATGATGGAAAATGAGCAGTACTGCTGCAAAGTAAAACTTGCAAAATAAAAGCTCTTCTACATTTATTAGCTAAGGGTAACAGATCACAGGCACTCAGATTTCATAGTAATAGGGTGTCTGTTGGATTTTACAGGACCACTGACTGGGGTGCAGTATTTTATAGTTGGGGTACATTCCCCACCATGGTGCCACCAGTGATAGGATAGCCCTGGATACCAGTCCTACTTTCATGTCTAAAATGGTTATATAGATGTTCTTAAACCAGGCACTTTACTTACTGGTGCTTTCTCTTTCTAATGAATAAGGGGGAGAGGGAGAAAATTTGGGTCTATATTAAAATCGTGAAGAGGCGTTACATTGAATGCCTCTTCAGCTACACATAAAGACTGAAAGCACTAAACCGTGAATGGTCAAAATGGTAATTTCTTTCCCTGAGAAAGAAATTGCTAGCACCAAACACACACACACACACACACACACACACACACACACACACACACACACACACACACACACACACTTTAAAACATAACTAAGTGGGGGGCTTTGCCCCCCACACCCCCCAACGTGGGAGGTTGTGCCCCCCACACCCCCCTAACTAAATATACCAACTCTGAGATTGCACTGCAGTGGGGAAAAGGGCAATGCTATGGCTCAGGCCAAGTGATTTTTTTTCCCTGGGAAAAACTCGCTGGCCTGAACCTTCGCTATTTTCAGACTTCGGGCTATATGTGTCAGTGAAACGGCATTTGCTGTAATGCCGTTTTGCCGATTTAATATAGACTCGAAAATTTTAAATTCAGTTGACATTTACAGGCAGCTTAGGTTCTATTTGGACAGAATTAAACAGATCAAAAAAATCAGGCCATTTTGTTTTAACATTTGCAAAAGGAAAAGAAGGTAAGACTGTTAATAAACAGACTTTCTAAGTGGTTTGACAAGTGCAGTAATTGCATTAACTTCTGTTACTTTCACCCTTGAATGTAAGTTCTTGAAAAAATAAATGCTCATTCCACTTGAACCGCAACTGTTACTACAGCCCTCCTTTGGGAGGCCTGCATCCAGGCTATCTTAGAACCAACTATCTGGTCATCTGTCCATACATTTGCCAAACATTACAGTCAAAGGACAATGTTCAACATATGTGGAGGTTTTGCCATAGCCTTTATGCATCTCTTTGTGTCCCCTGGTCCTTCTATAGACTGGCCATACTCTCATACATACTGTGGCTCTAGGAGCCAATTCAAAATTCAGTAGTACAACAGTGATGTATGAAGATTAGTTGTCTTGGGAGCGTACCATAGTTGTACAAGTTTGAGATTCACTGTGCAGAACCAGTTCCCTCCACTGATCCTTGCTCTCACTCTCTAACCTGCTACCATAGGGTGGAGTGTGAGTACCCATTTCACTTCCCTTCATCAGTTTCTCTTTCCTTTTTTCTGATGGCTCCCCCAGCCTTTTGTTTTTAGAATGGGTCACCCTTTGGTAGGTGGTCTGTAGAGCCTAAATAATTGTGGATATTAAACTGGGATAAGAAAGACCTGAAGATGGTGCTGACTACCCTTTTTACCACCAAAGTCCACTGGACCAGTAGGGGTAAGTGAAAGATCTGGTATTTGGGTAATGAGCACCTACAAATATTCCAGGATTTGATGGATAAAATTCTTAAATCAAATACTAGTTATGCAGCAGTCTATTTGGAAGACATTATGATTTACTCTGAAGACTTGAGAAGGCCATGTTCCCAATGTTGAATTCATGGTGAATTCCCTGTGCTAAATTGGACTAACTGCTAACCCAGCTAAGTGCAAACCCCAGACTGAGAAGGTAAAAGCAGTCAAATATGGGCCCACACCCACTATTAAAACATCTCAAAGCTTTCCCAGATCCAGTGGTATAGTGGGATGAAGTCCGGATTATTGCCTGGGGGACTCAAGCTTGACTAGCGGTTCAGGTGCTTGGTGAATCTGGAAGGTAGAATGGGCAAGCCCATCCTGGGAGGTGGAGGGAGGAAAAGATAGCACCAAATGCAGACACTGCTGCTGTCCCTCAAAGGAATTCCAGCAATGCAGACGTAGCTGGGGGGAGGGTGGAAATGAGGCTCATTAAGCTACCAGTGGGTGGTAGCCTTTGTACTGTATGTGAGAAAGCACTCATTTACAAAGGGAGGACATGGCTGGCCACTTAGCTGATGTGGTCTGCTTCTCCTGCCATTCAGGGGTTGAGGTTATGCCATTAACAGCATGCTAGCAACACAACAAATCACCTTACCCTTGGACAGTTGCCACCTCGGCTTCAGGGCCCCAGGAGGATTGAATAGGCACTGTCTAATGTTTGGTTAACCAATATAGAAAGTTTATTCAGAACTTCACTACAATTGCATGCCCAGTGAACATGTTGACCAATGAGAGGGTTCCAGTGAATGTCATACGGACAGCTGTAGCTGAGCAGGCCTTTCTAAGACAAAAAATTGTCTGTGTGTTCTAAACCACTCTTAATGGTCCCAAAATTTCTCTAAGCAGTTTATTGTGTTTATAGATGCTCCATATGTAGGCACTAGCACAGTTTTATTCCAGGCAGCTGAAAGGAAGACCATTTCATGCATTAGATTAGCTAGAAGCTCAGTAATGCTGAGTGAAGGTACTCAAGGTACTCTGCCACTGCTGAGAGAGAGAGACAGAGAGATAGAGTGAGAGAATGAGTGGCGATAACATTGTTATTTGGCTCCCTTAAGTATGAATTCGTTGGAAAAGTCACCTATTATGCTTCCTGCAGTGGTTGTTCTGTCAAAAAGACTGTAACTCCAAACTGACAAGATGAGCATTGGCCCTTTAATACTACTTTTTTGCATCCACCACCATGTAGGTTGCATTCTTTCTTATGCTGACATGTTATGACAGGCCCATGATTCCACATGGGGGACCATGCAATATTTTGCAATGATCAGCTCCCCTGAAGATACAAACATTCTCCAAAAGAGGCTAAGACATGGTGTAATGCTGAACACCAAAAATGTAGGGTCATAGAGGGTCATAAAGTTTGGAAAACAAGAACTCCTGCATATCTACCACAAAAGCAGGACCTGATTAGAGGCACAGATGCTTTTAGAGGTAAGAAACTCTCCTCTAGCCACCTAGTTTATAGGTAAATGCTAGGCTAACTGCCTTAAAGGGCAATTTTAGCCTAGTCAACAGTCCGAGGTCAAAATCAACCCTCTACCTTGTGTCTATAAGGTGAAAACCATAACCATTATGTCAAACCCACCAATTTTCAGCTGAAACAGCACTTGGATCACTTACCATGATCTTTAGGCACTAATGACAGTCCTTAATTTTACTTACATCTGCTACCCAGATAACCTCCTAAATATACCTTTCTAAATTGGACCTTATGAACCACAGTCACATCTGCATATAGAAACAGTCCCTCTTTACCACATCACCATCAAGGCCAAGTTCAAAAGAAGAAGAACATGCATTACACTCTTCCTGGATTTCAGTCACTCAGTCCCCACCACTTATTCGCTATTTTTAATATACACCGCTGACATTTCCAAAGCATAATCAGTCTCCAAGGAGGACATCCTTCACCTAACTTCTCAAATCAAGGAAGATAAAGTCACTGCCTTTTTTAGCTTTGGAGTCACAGAAAGCTGGCACAGCTGCCAGCAATACCCTGTAACCTGCCAGTATTTTCACAATACTTACAGAATAGAAAAGACTCTTCAAGCACTGACCCCCAAAAATGTCATCTCCACTGTCCAAGAATTGACGGCTGCAAGAATCAACAATTCAGTCTTTGGCTTCTTAAGACAATAATGCATCTCACACAAAACAATGCACTGTGTCATTAGCACAAATGGCTCAAAAGTTAATCAAACTAAAGCTTAACTAGGTAAAGGAGTTCTCCCTTCAAAGGGTCATAAGACTAATGGTGGTTTTATATTCCTAGATGAACACATGTACCCCACTAATATCCATACATTTAGAACATTTACTTCATTACTGTTCAAAGGTACTGCCTTGATTTAATATAAACCTGCAGATGCAATCAGTCAAGCTATCCCATGATTATTTGCTAGGTATAAATTACATTGATAACATACTTCCATTTCCTGATTAAAAAAAAAAAAGTAGCAGACCTGTCGAGTTATGAAAATGTCTACCACTGATCGACAGGTAAAGAGGGTTTTAATTTACCTGTTAACACTAAGACCACAGATCCTGAAGTGTTTTATCTTCAAATGATGTCTAAATAATCTTTACAAGGATCTGGTCCTATCAAATCTCACTATTATTTTAAGCCTCTTCTAGACACAAGCTATCAACAGCTAACAAAAAACATTCACAGCCCCGATGCCAAGAAAAAAAGACACAAATCCTATCTCAGAGACTGCTCCTGTAACTTGACTAATCTAACCTATGTCAAGACTTGAGCTCATAATTTTAATGGTTTACGTGATGTAATTTCCCTTCCGTATAAATTCTGATGGGTTCCTTATTCAGCGATTATTACACCTCAATGTCTGATCATAGGCTATCTCCACATATCTGATACTAAGGAAGATGGTGAAGGTAAAGAATCGGAATGTGATTGGCTGTTCCCAACCCTGAGCACTAATAACTACATACACCCCCTCCCCACGAAACATAACCTGCAAGTGGAAGGCCCAATAATATCATCTCGCAGATCACACGTACCCAAGGTGACCATTTTGTAACATGACCTAAACTGGGACACTTAAGCTGCAGCCTATTTATAGGCCTACAGCCCTACACTAATCCCTGCGCCCTACATGTGGAACATGCCTTGCAACACTAAATTCAAAGATTCTGGGGGACATCTTTACAAAAGTGGGGTCAAATTTTAAATATCCCTTTTCCAACCTTAGAAAGTTGCTAGAATAACAGGATTTTGTGTTTGCATGCATTTTCTGAAGGATATGAAGCCTACAACTTAAAAGTATGACATTATTAATTGGTTCAGTCCTCAGTGATTTGCTAGAAAGCCATAATTTTTATGAGGATCAGACGCAGACCAAAAATATGAGGCAAAAATCTGGACATTCTGGACAGTTGAGAGGTATGCTATGCACCAAGGGAATTGACTATATGGGTAATGTGCTGAGAAAATCATTTTCTTCTCTGTTCATTACCAGTGTGTCTGTTACACAGAACACATTCCACGGAATCCACATGGTGTGATGCTGGGTGAGGAAGGGTCACAGGGCAGTAAATGATGGGGGGGGGGGCAAAAATAGGGACACTTTTTAAATATTGCTTTTACAAACTTAGAAAGTTGATAGAATAACAGGTTTTATATTAGCACATATTTTCTGAAAGGTATTAAGTCTGAAACACAAATGTCTATCAATATTTTCTGACTTAAATACTCAAGGATTTGCCAACTCTTTGCTAGAAAACCATAATTTTATGAGAAATGGACCAAAAATATGAAGCAAAAATCTGGACATTCTGCAAAAATCTGTACAGTTAAGAGCATACATCTCAAGTTCCCAGCACAAGGAATCTGGACAAACCCAAAAATAATGGAGGGACAAAGGCCCAAAAATATGGATCAATTTTAAATATTGCTAATATAAACTTAGAAAGTTGCTAGAATAAAAGGTGTTGTGTTAACATGAATTACCGGAAGGATATGATGCTCAAACGTCTAGGTATTTAGTGACTTCAACCCTTAATGACTTATAAGAAGATCACAAGTTTTATGAGGAACAGACTTAAAATGTGATTCAACATTCTTGACATTCTGTGAAAATCTCAGAAGTGTGGTTAAGAGGTATGATCGAGAGAGAGTGTGAAAACAAGAGACTGTGCATGTGAGAGATCAGAAGAGAGTGAGAACAATCATGAGTTAATGCATGTATGAATGAGGAAATGAGTGCGTGTGTGAGAAATCAGGAGAGAGTGAGTGATGTGCGAGTGATTGCATGTATGAATGAGGGAGTGATTGTTTGTGTGAGAGATCGGGACAGTGAGAGTGATCGGGTGTGAGTGAATGCATGTATGAATGAGGAAGTGACTGTGTGTTTGTATGTGTGGGTGTGCGTGTGTGTGTGTGTGTGTGTGTGTGTGTGTGTGTGTGTGTGTGTGTGTGTGTGTGTGTGTGTGTGTGTGTGTGTGTGTGTGTGTGATCGGGACAGAGTGAGAGTGAGAGTGATCAAGCAAGATCATGTGTGCGAGAGAGAGAGTGAAGAGTGGCAGTGAGTATGCGATCCCCCTAGCAGCGATTAAGATGTTTGTGCATACTTCTCAACCTCTTACTGCAAGAAATCTGGACAAGGCCATAAATAATATGTGTGTGTGTGTGTGTGTGTGTGTGTGTGTGTGTGTGTGTGTGTGTGTGTGTGTGTGTGTGTGTGTGTGTGTGTGTTTTTTATTTGTGTCAGAGAGAGAGAGAGATGAGTGAGAGCAATCCCTGGCAGCAGCATCAAGAGGTTTGAATACCTAACAGTCTGCAACACTCATTTTATTTCATTTAAATTTGTTTTGGGGGGGGCAAGTAAACATTTGCTAAAGTAATCCGCTCTGCCATCCAATAGACACAGATTGATACGTACCTGCCCGGCTTAACTTCTTGTGAAATTGTTTGTGCTGTGGCATTTTAACATTTTTTTTTCATATATCTTGGACTATTAAAAAAAAAAGGTTTGGAGCCTAACTTTGTGTGGAATTGTTTGTGCTGCAAAATTTCAACAGTTATTTCATATATCTTGGACTATACAAAAGGTTTGGAGTCTGTTATGGTAAATACTTGCAACCCCTGAATCCCGTAAAAAGCAATCACAAGAGTGAGGCATTTGGTGAATGTCCTTGGGGCAGTAGAAAGGTCAAAGTGCAAAGCAGAGAACTGAAAATGCCAGTAAGCAACAGAGTAACATAAAAACTTCCCAAAAAGGAGCTGGATCGAGATATGGAGATAGGCATCCTTGAGATCCAGAGACACCGTATAAGCCCGAGGAAACAAAGTCTGAAGGGACAAAGTGTTTAGGTGAGAGAGGTCTAGAATTGCTTCAAACATCCCAGAGTATCCATCTTCCCCTCTGGGACACAGGCACCTCCTGGATAGTACTCTGAGCCAAAAGGTCCCGAAGCACCTCTGGAAAGAAGGAAAGTTGTTTCTGAGGAGACTGAGAAGGGATTTACAAACCAGGAAATACCCCTGGTGAATAATGGACAGGATCCAGGAATCCTGAGTAATCTGAAGCCAAACAGGAGGAGATAAAGAGAGGGGAAGAGAAAAAGGAAAGTGGCTGGGAAAAATAGGATAGTCAGAAACCACCTAATTTATCTGGAAATGGAGATTTCTGAGGCATAGAAGTATTGGTAGCCTTAATGGGAGGAGCCCACTTGCCACCCTTTTTACCCTTATGTGGAGGGCGAGATTGCCTGTGAACAAAGGCTGGCTTATTGGGATACTTTCTCTGAAATTTAGGCACAGTAGAAACAAACACATGTTTAAGTTCGTGTAAAGCCTTACCCCATACCTCTCAGCTGTACAGATTTTTGCAGAATGTTCAGATTTCTGCCTCATATTTTTGGTCTGATCTTTATAACATTTGAGATTTTCTGGCAAATCACTGGGATGATCTGAGGATTGAAGTGACTAAATAATGATATACAATTGTGTTTTAGACTTCATATCCTTCAGAAAAATGCATGCTAAGACAAATTCTGTTATTTTAGCAGCTTTCTAAGTTTATCAGAGCAATATTTAAAATGTGTCCCTATTTTTGGGCCTTTGCCCCCCCCCCCCCATTATCTGAGGCTTTGTCCAGATTTTTTCCACTAAGAGATTGAGAGGTATGCCTTGCCCTTATCCTGAAGGGACTTAAATGTAGCAGCAGCTTCACCAAACAAGTGTTTATTATCAAGAGGGGCATCCATCAACTTAGCCTTAATATCATTAGGCAAAGGCTGAAGGCGAAGACAAGAATACCGCCTCATCACTGACACAAAAGCAGCAGCCCTAGAGGAAGCATCTGCGGTTCATAACTACACTTGGAATGATGAGCCACATGGAAGGAAGTCTCTAACAAGGAAAGAGCAGAAGTATTACCCTCAGAGTCTGGAAGATCAGAAATAGCCTAACAAGCTTGGGATAGGAGAGCCAACAAATGCCTGAACATATGGGTCTGATAATTAACAGCTCGAAAAGCCAAAGTAGCAGAGGTGTAAACTTTCTTGCCTAAACTTCCTGTGGTCCTGTTATCTTTATGACAGTGTAGTAACCTTGGAGAAGGAAGCAATTGAGAGGGCTTGGTAGAAGCTACAGATATCGGCAGATAAGAGATTCTTCATCTGAATCCAGCTCCTCCTCAGAGGAATGCTGTTCCCTGCATCTTTTTAGAGGAGGAGAGGACTGAGAGGAGCTGAAACAGAAACTCCCTGAGGAGGTTTCAATGACATTAAAGCACTAAACAAACCCTTAGTGAAGGACTGCTATTCACTTTACAGATCCTTAGGAGAAGGAGTGATATGTTAAGTCTTTTGCTTTTTCTTCAAAGGGACATCTGTCTTAGAAAATTTGGAAGGCTCTAGACCCTGGATGGCATTCATTGACGATAGTAGGGACTTCTTCTCTGACTAATATTTGAGGAAAACCTCTAGGACCCTCAGAGATAATCAGCTGTAGTTTTCCCTGAATGTCTGAAATGGACATCTGCAATGCCTCCTTGGATGTGCTTAAAGTTGGATCCCCACCTGCCTCAAACCCGGTTGCTGCACAGGAATCCAACAATCAAGCCGGGCAAACCTCTGCGCATTCACTTGCCTTGAGAGAGACATCTGGTGGAGGCTGAACCGAAGAAGATTCTGGCCTAGGTTTCTTGGAATTCTTCACTGGTGGCTGTCCCTTGGAGTGGGAAGTTCCCTCCATCATGTCTTTCACAAGAAGCTTAAAGATGCTTGTTTTCAAGATAAAGTGCCAAAGAAGAGAGTCTACTATGAAGAGTTTTAGGTACAAAGACCTAACAGATGGAACAGGACATATGGTTGTGCAAGGCACCAAGGCAAAACAGACACTGGTCATGGTGATCTTTATGGAGAATCTGTCTCCCACACTGGCATTTACCATTCTTGGATGACATGAAACTCCACAAGCAATAATAAAAAAGATAAGTAAAAAAGAACTCTGATAGGGCACTTATCTGCAACGGTTTGGTGACCCAGCAATGGAACTGGCATTCAGACCGATGATCAAATGATGACATTCAGAATGGTGGCAATACGTTCTGATGATAGTACATCCAGACACCACCTTTATGCCATGCTCTGTGCAAGGAGCATACTTGTGATGTATGACTTACCTTAAAGCAACCTAAAGGCTATAGTATACTGGCTGGACATCAGGCTACCCTTGGCAAGGGATCCCTAATGTTATGAATACTGCAATAGTGAAATGGAAGGACATCTGTCCAAGGTGCTAGATAACCTTGCTAAAACTCTGCTTTCAATGACTGTTTTCATGACTAAAATTTAACTAAAATAATACTATATCAACCACCATGGATGATTCAGTTGGCTGATTTTCTGTAAATAAAGTGATTTATTCAAATAATTCTTTTGATTTAGTAAAATAACTATTATTTGCAGTCATCTGAAGGGAAATGTTTTATAGACCAATTTATGAAAGCCCACAATAATCAAGTTATTTTATTTAGCATAGAAATGGGAATGTCAAATGAATTCCCCTGATATGTGAGGAATACGGTCTTCAACTTTGCTTTGTGACATGAAATAAACTCACTTGTCATTTTTGCTCATTTTTCGAGAAAAAATCTAATGAAACTATTTTCATCTGAAAAAATAAAACTAGAATGTAAATAAGTACACTCTGACAACTGTGAGTACTGAAATGACATTTAAACTGATTAGCGCTATCAAAAAAATAAAACAATTCCATTTGCATTGGACTATACTGAAGATGCTTACATTAGTAAAACATGCCTATAAAATACATGGAAAATAGTGCAGGAAAGTAAATCAAGTAGAAATAAAAGAACAATATGCATCTGAAATAGAAGTCTTAACAAAAATAATGCAATAGTGATGAATAGATGCAGTAATGTCTGGGAAACATATTGATATGAGTGTAGGTAGAGAGCTCTGAAGAATAAAAATAATAAAAACATTATGGTACATTTTCATTCTGCAGATATGAAAAAAAATCAAAGGCTATTTTTCAGCACTGTTTTTAAATGGTAATTGTATGTGTAGACTCCATGCTTGTTTTCTTTCTATGCTATGCAGTCTTCATCCCTTATCTTGGCCACTTGGCATATGCTAGTTTGCCGGAAAAAAAAACATATTTATAGAACTGTAATCTACTTTCATATAATGTCTGACCAGAAGGTGACAATGGGGTCCTGTGGTTCATTTTAGATTCTCAGTTTTCTTTTTTTTTTTTGGGGGGGGGTGGGGTGGGGGGGTAATTCAGGCCTGCTGATTTATGAAATCATTCAATATTGCTACAGAGTCCAGGTGGGCATATTGACTGTCTGGAAAGATTTATAATTAAGTATGCTAATTGCCAGAACTACTGTTTTTATGTGCTGCAGAAAAAAGATGTAACTCATGTGGCTTACTATAGAAAAATACAGTAGAGTAAAATGCACCAGTATTTTTTCCAAATTGTTATACAACAGCAATGCCATAATGACAAGCCCACAATTTCTTGAGCTTCATAGAATAAAATACATTATGGGCATCAAAATTTCTATTGTGTATAAAAAGAGCAGTATAAATATATGAAAATTGACTAACAGTATATGTTATCCATTTGCTCTATAGAAGATTAACTTAATGTCCTAATGTGGCAACTTATAAATTAACTTGAAAAAAGGTCCAACAAATAGGTAACAGAAACTGCAATGGACTGTTACACTTCAAGTTGCAAGGCAGAAGTCCTCACCATATGTATATATTGATTTTGTTTACTGGGAAAGTCTGACTTCAAACAAGCCAATTTTCAGTGAAGGCCTGGGGAGAAATGCTCTAGATGCATGTATTTGTAACATGGGAGGAAACCTGAGCACCTGCAGGTAACCCACATGAATGCAAGAAAGACATGCAGACTCTAAACAGAAGGCATCCCAGCTGAGAATCAAACCAGAGCACCTCTTGCTGTGAGGTGACAATGCAAGCTGCTGCTCCACAGCCCCATCTATTTTTATACATGTAGATAGATATATATCAAGATTCCAGATTCCCCAACAGAGTCATACTAAAAGAACTACATCCTATCTGCTGGATTCAAAAAGGTTAACCGTTAGGAGAAAGGCTTAAAATTGTTATATTCCTACTTGTAGTTTACCTTTCTAATTCTTAGAATGTCCTATCACTGAGGTATCCAATTAGCTGAGCCTCAGTACAGCAATTGGTCCCACTGACTGAGCTGTATGCAAATGCAGCAATCCAATTTAGAGATTAATCAAACCTGTACTTTACACCTTTAACTCTAGTGTGTGTATAAATGTGTGTGTGTGTGTGTGTGTGTGTGTGTGTGTGTGTGTGTGTGTCTGTGTGTGTGTGTATGTGTGTGTGTGGGCCTGCCTAGATGGCAGCACACGTGGGGTGGGTGCAGTTAAGGAATCAGTGGTGATGATGACGTGTGCATGTGTATGCATGTTGGAGTGTGAGTGTGAATAAATGTGTAAAGACATCTGTGAGTGTACTCAGCTCTGGGGTGGGCTTGTTTGATGATGAGTGTATGTGTGTGTGTTTGTATGCGTGCATGCACGCAGGCATGTGTGTATGTGTGTGTGTGTGTGTGTGTGTGTGTGTGTGTGTGTGTGTGTGTGTGTGTGTGTGTGTGTGTGTGTGTAGGGATTCATTTAGATCTGACAGCAGTAGTACTAGTTAGAGTGTGATTCAGAGATATGCTAATGAGCCAATAATGACATCTGTGCCATTGCCGCCATTGCTATCTCTGAAGCTCATTTTCTCACTATTGCATATATTGGCCTACAAGTTTTAGGCAATTTATGTAAGAGGTGATGATGTTTCTGAATGCTAGGGTACATTTCTAACATTCTGTGTGGCATACCTCTCAGCTTGTCCAGATTTTCAGAAAACGTCCATATTTTGACCTCATAGTCTGTTCTTCATAACATATGTGTTTTTCCTGACAAATCTCTGAGGATTGAAGTCACTAAATAATGTTATGGATTTTAGTTTCAGACTTCATGTCCTCTAAAAATGCATACTAACACAAGTACTATTATTCTAGCAACTTTCAAAGTTTATAAGAGCAATAATCAAAAGCTGTCCCTACTTTTGGGTCTTTGTTTCTCCATTATTTTGGCCCTTGCCCATATTTATTTAATTAAGAGGTTGAGAGGCATGTGGTGCCAGCTCTCAAGCTGGAAAATCTTCTCCAAGACTTGTACAACACCTTAGTTTACTCATGCATGGACAGCAATCTTGCGTCTTTCGAATGAGAAGCTATGTATAAAGTGGTGACAGTAGTAGATAAGAACCTTAATTTAGTCATGCTTGAGCAGGGTATCACATTGTACCAATAAGAAAAGAATACACAAGAAGCTTGAGATGGCTTCTACAAGTTAGGGTTAGGGGTTGGTATAATGGTTAAGGTGTTTGAAAATGGAAATTGGCTAGGATTAAAATAGCCCACAAGGATAGCTAGCCTAGAACTTACCTATGAAAAAGTGGCAGGGTACCTGAGGGAAAGATGTAGGTGTTACTCCACAGATTTTGTACACTACGGAAGACCCAAAATTGTGGACAATGTCTAGATAAACGTGGCCTCAAGTAGGGTAACTAATACTCTCCTGCTATTGGCAGTCCATTTTACACTATGCAAGGGGGAAGAGCAACTGCTGCTTACTAGTTCAATTAATGCTACAAAAGGCTTTTAGATAAGACACTAACTTTAGCTTATACTGTACTTCTATGCATACATTGGCGGATTTAGGCATGGATGCAGGGGCGTGCGCCGGTCCCTTTTTAGACTTGCATTTCAAAAAAAAAAAAAGTTTTACAGAGAATCCTGTCATCGACGCGCCTAATACTGTACATCAAAGATGTGATTGGAGGTTGCAATCAGATGACTTTTTTCTAAAACGATCCTCTACTGCATCTCCATTGTAATTTAGGCACGTTGGTGAAAGCTGTGATAATCGTTAAACGTTTATTTAGTTAACCTTTTGTCTATTCAAGACAATTTAAAACCAGCCAGACAAAAGACATTAATTGTGGAACCGCGAGAAACACGGACGTTTTAAGACTCAAAATGAGGAACGTTCCTCCTACTGAGGTGCATTTGAGAGATATGTTTATTGATGCTAAACTGTTGAAAGAACGGAAAAAGAGAGGGAAGGTTCTACTAGGGGGATATTGTACTCCTTCAGTGTTTTCAGTCGTCTGTATGGCACACCATACCTTTCAACTGAACTGCCCCCTAATTGTGCTGGATATCCCTAATCCTGACTCATATTTTTGACATGCTGAAATGAGTTGGTCTCTCTAGAGGTAACTTGTGGCAGCCCAAGTTCCAGAACCACCTCAAGCCAGCAACCCCAACCCCAATCCTAGCCATGGACATTCTAGCACTGAAAAAACAGTTGGGCAGCTTTGAGCGAATAACAGCCGAAAGAACAGTGGCCATGATGTAGTGCTCTGATGCCTTAAATTGCACTGAATCATGCGATAAGATGCGGTATTTAAAGCAACTTAGGTACAAACACCATTTTGGCTGAATTTTTTCTCTGCACCATTGACAAACATTGCCTTTCTCAAGCATGCACCAATAGATATAATTTCAGACAATAAGGTTTTAAATTGGTGTCTAAAGTTTAGAGCATGGAGGTATGGATTTTTATCCCCAGATATTTGAGTGAACTAAGATGAGATAATAAGGATTTGCCACACATTTCGATATATTGTTCTTGGCCTCTACATTTGCTGTGCAAATCATTGTTTTTTCCTTATTTATGTTTAGTTCAGAGAGATTAGCAAATTTCTCCAACATATTATTTAGCAACATGACATCTTTTGCTAAGTCTACAGACATCATGACACCATCATCAGCAAATAAGAGAACTCACCAAGGGATGCTCACCGTAAGAGCTGTTGATGCTCTCTAATGTTGTTGTTCTTCTTTTGGCTTTTCATTAGGGGTCACCACAGTGGAACACCAGTCCACTAATGATTGGCAGTTGATTTTTATGGTGCCGAGGTGCCAGCCCAATGCCCAGTCTTCAATGAAGGCACACCCATTCATGCATGTTTTTCGAATGCCACTTGACCAAGGGGAGGACATGCAGACTCCACACAGAAGGTGCTCCAGCCAAGAATCAAATGGGAGAACATCTTGCTGTGAGCCAATAACACTACCACTGCACCACCGTGGCTTGTTGATGCTCTCTAATGCTCAACTAAAATGCACCAGTGCAAGGCATTTCTAACATGCCCAAATGAAATGCTGTAGCAGAAGTTAAGCATGTTTTGTGCATTATTTCTGCCTTTAAAAGGCAGAGTCATACAGCCACTATACTGTGTATATACAGTACATCAACAAATTCCTAGCATGATTTGTACAGTACTTACATGAACAGCATGATATTTGAGATCAAACACTACAGAGTTATGAATGAATGAATGTGGAATGATAGCACTGATGCAGTCATATTTTCCCCCTCTGATGACATAAGCATATCATAGGTTCATAGGTTCATAGGTTGGTACTAGGCTTTCGGCCCTAGGGCCTATACAAGCCTAGCCATAACAATTCCCTGGATATTTCTTCCCACAATATTTACTTCCCTGGACCCCTGTCTAGCAGGGTGACTGATGTGATCCCTGGGGTGAATTTCCTATCTCCCTTCCATATCATGTGAGGAGGTGATGCAAACAATGCAGTGTGTCGATTCGATAAATAAACTGGAGGGTTATAATTGCTGAGTTTTTTTTTCCATAATAAATCTTTATTGTTATATTATTTTCAAACACAAGTAAGATCAAAAATAACATATATTCACAAATCAAAACTAATATCACTAATAACCACACTCCGTATACAATATTTACAAGAATGCTTCCATGTAATACATTTAAATATAAAAAAGCATAAGAGTAAATGCAAGTAATAGATGATTACTAAATTCTCTCCACACACATAAATAATTATTAATATTTCCAAGCGGAAAATACTATGCTAGTATAATATTAAAAATCTGTTCCCAAATTTTTGGATTATTAACATTTTTATTTTGTGGGTTTAATAGTAATTTATGAGCCAATATATGTTTTGTTGCTAGAACTCTAAAGTTCTGCCATGAAGTTTAAGATGGGTCTAACCAATTTGAAGCTATATAAAGCTTCATTAATAGAAAAATATTAATATATATAATAATTTGTGACTTAGGGATCTCTTTCGGGGGAATATGCAGAATCATAAATTTCCATGATAATGTTGTACTTTGGTAACCCACCTTCTGAAGTTGACTCTTAAGGGAATTCCAAAGTTTGAAAATATATTTACAACACCAGAACATATGAAGAAGATCAGCTGGTTGATTCTTACAATATGGACAAGTTGGTGAATTTTTGGGATAAAATTTATGCAGGGTAAGGCGTGTATAATATGCATTGTTCCAAATCATCAACTGGGTATATATTAATTTTTGAAGAGAAGTAGATTTGATGGTCAAGTCAATTGCTTTTAACATATTACTTCTATCTGTCAGTAAAATTTTCTCTTCCCAGTAGTTTGATAACAAAATTTTATCATGAAATTGAAATTCTTTAATTAATTGATTTGCTGTCGTGATATATTTAAGATCCTGTTGGAGAGCTTGCCACAACAAAGAGCATCTATTAATAGCCTCTTCTTCCGGTTTAAAACTTTTAAAATAGCTTATAGTGAGTTCTCTAATTTGTCTCAGAATAACCAGATACTTTTTAGGTAAGTTAAGTTCTTGTCTTATTTGGTTGGCCGAACTGTCAAGATGTTTATATATATCAATCAAAGTTAGATTAACTATCAATGGAAACTTGTTGAGATCAATTAGTTGATTATTCAATTTTAAATTAGGATTCTTATGAAAGCGTTGAAAAACCATCATATGTTGAACCAAATCTAATGAATGAAATAAGTTATGTAAAGAAAATATGTTCGTTTTGATGTGTTCAATAATCCCATCAAATTTCAACGTATCCTTACCTAAAAAAAGTATTGCTTTAGGGTTGATATTTAACTTTAGAATATATTTATAATTCAGAACTACCCAAAGTGGTGTCCACTTAGTATTATTTATATCATAACTGGCAATTCTTAAAATTCTATTAGAATTTACAATTAAATAATACATTTCAAAATTAGGTAATTCCAGTCCTCCTCTATTTTTTGAGGTCATTACTTTATCATAAGATATCCTGGTTTTCTTTGGTTCCCAAATTAATTTATCCAATTCTTTATGAATCTTTTTAAAAAACGTCTTTGAAAGTAACAAATTGGCTGACCTAAAAATATACAATAATCGTGGTAATATGTTCATTTTGATAATTGAAACTTTTGCTAACATTGGCAGTTGTAAATTTTTCCATCTCCCAAAATCCGAAATTATTTGTTCCCAGATTGCTTTAATATTATTATTGTAAAAGTCTTTATTATCTGTAGAGAACTCAATAACTAGATATTTAATATTTTCTTTAAATGATACCTCTCCCACTAAGGGCAATAACGAAAAGGGTTTAGGTGTCTTTAAAGGGAAGATATTGTTTATTTCAAGTTCATTTTATAATTAGAGACTTTTGAGAACTCATTAACAGCCTTCAATAATTTTTCAGTATCTGATAATGGAGATGCACAATAAATGCTAAGATCGTCAGCAAAAGCTGCCATTAATATTTTAGTTCTATAAATTATTGGGACATTATGATAAACATTTTGTTTAATATATAAAAACAATGGTTCAAGATAGATATTAAATAATAAAGGGGACAAAGGGCAACCCTGGCGTGTTCCATTCTTAATCTGTATTCTTTTAGAGAAGTTTTTATTAATATACAATGTAGTATAGGGATTACTATATAATATTTGTAACATTTGGACAGACTCATGTGATATATTAAAATACGGTAAAAGATCAAACAAGAAATTTGTATCAACCCTATCAAAGGCTTTCTAGGCATCAATTATAAGGGCATAAATATTTAAATTATTTTGCTTAGCATGCTCTAACATAGTATGTAATGTGAGTGTATTATCACTGGTTTGTCTACCTGCCATAAAACCAGTCTGTTCTTTGGAAATGATATGAGTCATGATTCTCTTCAGTCTAGATGATATAATAGAGGTTAGAATTTTCATGTCTACATTTATTAATGATATTGGGCTATAATTATCCGGATTTTGAGGATCTGAATTGGCTTTATGTATAAAAATAGTTTTTGAGGCATTAAGATGTGGATCATTAATTTTATTCCTAATTATGTAGTTAAACACAACTGAAAGTATCTTACCGAAAATATCTGCAAACTTTTTATTACATTCCACTGTCAAGCCATCAGGACCTGGTGATTTATGTGATTTCATATGCTGAATTACATATACTATTTCTTATTCAGATATCAGTTTAACCAAGTCATTTTAAATGTCCTTTCCTATTGTTGGAAACTTAATTGAATGTAGAAATTGTTCATAATTCCTGTTAGGGGTCATATCCTTTTGTCCAGCATAAATATTAGTATATATTTTCTCAAAGATATTAAGAACATCCTCAGTTTTAGAATATATTTTATTATTAAATTGTATTTCTAAAATCTGCACGGTTGGTTTTGTTTGATTAATGATCCTAGCTAATGCTCTCGATGGTGTTTGAACATGATTGGCGGACCTCACTAACGTCTTGTATTCTTGAAATGTTAATCTACTATTCTGAAGTAAAAAGAGATCCTTTTGACATTTAATCAGTTCCTTCTCTGTTTGCTCACGAAAATCCCTAATCAGTTCTTGATCAAGTAATTTAATTTTTATTTCTAAAGTTTGAATATCTTTGTTTAATATCTTTTTATAAAAAGATGCTTTTTGCAAAAGTGTCCCTCTTATTTGAGCTTTAACCGTTGCCCATTCAATATCTGGGGCAAATTGTTGTTTCCCTAAACCAATCAATAAGTCTTTCAGGTACTTTGTAATTTCCAGTATCATATCCTCCTTATTCAATAAATTTGGATTAAGAGACCAATTATAACCTCTTTGTCTCAAAGTATCCTTTACCCCCTTAGTAAAACTCAACAACATTTTAGAATGGTCTGATATATAACAGGCATGTACAATAACTGTAGGTTCTAGATTGATCAATACTCTTGATATGAGGAAGAAATCAATTCTGGACCACATTTTGTGACATGGGGAATAAAAGGTAAAATTGCTTGTACTATTATCGTTATTCAGATAGTGAAATGGATCATATAATTGAAAGTCTTCTTTAAGATCATTCAGTGCTAATACAGCATGCTTGTTAAATGCTCTTTGTGGACAATATCTATCCAACTTCGGATTCTGGTAGGTATTCCAATCACCTCCAACAATTACATAATATCTATCAAATTGTGTTAAAATTGCTTATAGTGATGCTATGAATAATTGTTGATCATTACAGGGAGCATATATATTTAAAAGTAAAATAGGTTTATCAAATAAGGTAGACGAAAGAATAACATAGCACCACCATCCATTTTTATCTGTATTAGAATCTAATATATTTTCCTTGTATTGATCTTTAATAATTATGGCTACCCCGGCACTATTTGACTTACCTTCAGATACTACTACTTCCCTAATCCATTTCTTTTTTTTAACATCACCCCATTGATCATTCATTAAATGCGTTTCTTGGAGTAGGATAAACCACGCCTTAGCCTGCAACAATACATGTAACACCAGTTTCCTCTTCTTCAAGCTCTAGAGCCCTTTTACGTTCCATGAATCTACTTCCCACATTTCAGAGATTCACTGTAAAATGAAAGTTTTGGAGAGAGAGCATAGAAAAACAAAAAACAGTAAATTCAAAACCATACATAATCTGGAAGCAATCCTTATATCCCATCCTCAACCGGTGCATACCCACTCTAACCCCGGACCAGGAGATGTATAGGTCCTGTATAATATAGAATAACAAAGGGTTTAAAAGAAAAAGCAGATATAAAAACACCACAATGTAAAATTTCACACATGTATCACAATTAAGACCTATAAAACCTAACTTCACTACGACAAAGCCTAAACTAAACATTCCCTAACATACACTGCCATAAACTACATCTCTTAGGTTAATTACTATTTAAAGAAATCAAATTAAAAATGTAACAGTACAGTACATGTAAAAAGAATAAAGTAAAAAAAATAATGCACTTTTAGTAGTTGGATTAGCTATCTATACATAAACCACATGCATTAAAAAAGAGAAAAAAAAAACATACTAATATATAACCCTATATTAAAGCAAATAGACAGCAAATTGTTAATATCCTTTGTTATACATTCACCTTATACTAGTTTCATAATAAAGCAAGCTTCTAACTAAATAAAATAATAAAAATAACACAAAACATTAAAAACTATGCTGACAGGTTAAATAAACATTGCTAAATCCCTGCACCCTCTCTAAATAATATAACTACAAAATGTTGACTAAAAGTTAATAAATGAAGTTCCTAACAAGTTCCTATGTGCTTAAATTACTATAGAACAGTGTTATTTAATGTTAAATAAACAAGAGAGTGTTTAAAACAGTTCTCTTCGGTTTTCCAAACCAGGAAGTCCTGTGAAATGCTTGCGATGGGGGACCGCTTTTGCAGACGGACTCCCGGAAGTGCCACAATGAAATCTGCACCCTTGACAGCATTTTAAGCACTTCATGTCTTCCTTCTTGTCAAAAACAGATCTTAGATGCCATAAATGTCAGGAAACAAGTGCAGGAGATCAAGATAAGGGAAAGCAAACCGCTTTATTACTCAGGAAAAGGCCTAAAGCTTCACAAATGCAAACAAAGCATTACCCAGTCCTCGAAGCACAGTAAACAATGAATCTAGCCTCATCAACATGCCAGTCCCAGCAAAAGTTCAATTCAAGTCTCTGATGCAGGTAAAGCCTTGAAAATTTTAAGAAACAGATTTCTTGCCTCATTTTTGGTGGAAACAGAATGTTTAACCCCAACCACTGTAAATATAAGCATATTAGGATATTTCATTTGAAATTTAATTTGTTTGTCAATAAGAAATTTGCAGTAAGGAGACAGAGACTGTCTAGCCTGTCTGATCTGTATAGTAAATCCTGTGTCAGAGATATTTTATTGTTTTTCCACATAATATAGCCTCCACCTTGTTTTGCAGTAATAAGTATTCTATTTACATCTTGATAATTAAGCAGTTTAACATACACAGTTCTAGGAAAATTAGAAGCTTGTACCTCTCTCAAAGCTCTGTGTGCTCTTTCCACGATGATTTGTTTCACACTATCAGAATCATTTAAAAGCACTGCAAATATTTGTAGTATGGATGAAATTAGTTCATTATACTGAATGGATTCAGGAATCCCTCTGACAATGATATTGTTTCTCCCGGATCTTGCTTCTAGGTCTGTAAGCTTACTTTGTATAGCCTGTATATCCACATTATGCAGATTATTTTTTTTTTCCAGTAAAACTAATTTGTCCTCAGTATCAGAAATTCGAGCCTCCGTCTTATCCATTCTTTCCAGCAAATGAGTAAATGAAATTCCAAATGATTGTATTTGACAAGTCAGTTCTTTTAAAGCTTCTTGTATAGGCAGAAGTGCAGTTTTGATATCCTCCATATTTAAAGCTTGACCAGCTTTAGTTTTAGTCCCTAGTTTCTGTTGTTCCTGTGCTTTAGTAATTTTTTGTTGTTTAGTAGTCACATCTTTTTCTGGTGATTGCAATTCCGATAATTTTGTTTTAGTCGTAGTTATATTCATGCTTTTGTCTTCTTTTGACATCTTATTGGAACACAAAAAGTTGCAATATAAAAAGCACAGGGTTCCTTTGTGTATTCCTCTCTGCAGAGCTAGCTAATCTGTTGTAATCCAGTGAAATATATTCCTTTTTTCCGTTTTTTCTTCTCAATCCAGGATAAATAAGTGTAGTTAGAATATGTTTATCAAAGTTTTGATGTTAAAAACTTTCTAGTATCCACTCAGGGTTTTGATTTCCACAGGTTAAATGTAGAGCTGCAGTTCAGCAGTGTTCACAGAACAGCAGCCATCTTTGAAAAAATAATTGCTGAGTTTTGATACTATGATTCTCTTTTTTCAAAAATTAGTACATTGAAATTGACATAAGAAATGGGAATCATGCCATTGCCACCAAATGCAGGGTGAATGAGAATGTATCCGCATATTCCCTAACGTAGGTTGTGTTACCCTACCTTCCCAATTGCAAGAATTCAGCAAACCATATTATTCAATGTCAAATGGATCACATCTTGCTCAAAAATGCAGCTTTGACTGACTCAAAACTAAAGCAAAAGCATGTCTGTCATTTCCTTTCCTTGCCATTGAATGCTTAATTTAATTTTTTCTGAAAGAAAATCAAGTTGCCTTAAAAATGTTTGATTATATATTTTCAAATATGTTACCATAATTTCCTATAAATATGGCATTTCCTATTATGCCTGTGAACTGAGTATCAGAACAGAAGAGAAGAATACTGTAACTGTACATGTAACAATGTACTGCATATGCATAAATACTACTGTTAAAGGGGCCCTGAACTAAGAAGTACGGTGATTTTCATAAAGACTATGTCTCAGATATCCAGGATTTGATTAGCAACTCAGGCAGGGTAGGAAGAATAATGAGGCTGTGCTTCTAAACTCTACCCAGGGGAAGAGAAGGAGGCATGGTACTAGTTTTGATTCTGACTGAATACCAGAAATCTGCTGATGCATGTACTTAAAGGTGGAGGGAGGGCGACCCTCAGAGATGGTGACAGCTGTTCTATTAGCCCATTGCAGATCCACTATTTGAATGCAAGTTGACACATGCAAGGGAGGTTGGGAGTAAAAAGAGGACATTCCAAAATGGCTGCATAGAGAACACTGCAGCAGACCAGAGAGTTGTCAGCTAATGGGGACTAAACTTTGAAGCAAAAAAAAAAGTATAATGAAGGCATTAAGCTCCAAAGATATTGTGAATTCAAAGTAAAATGCAAAACAAGTTCCATCCAAATCGTTTATTTGCAGGTCATGTCAACGTTGTTGTTGACATAGTGAATGAGAATGCTCTACTCCATGGTGAAGTGGTCTGTAGTAGGAGGGGAAACATTGAAAATACATGTATAGCATATATTGTAAATGTTGTGCAATTCAGCTATGTATAGGCAATAGGATATACTGCCTTATTTACATTACTATAGGGTCAGCAGTGCTTAATCCTCATCCAAAATAATAAAATGAAGGCAAAGATATAAAGACAACTATTACAACTAAG